>NW_006282082.1:261339-263754 GCF_000327345.1 Myotis davidii | reverse complement strand
AACCGCTCCTTTTTTTCTTTTCTTTTTTATTCTGAGCCAGCTTTAGCTCTGAGGCTTGGCTCCAGCTCTGAGGCCTCCGCTGCTGCAAGTAGGTATCTGGTTTGTTTCGGTTCTATTATCGCAACTCTGTATCAACTCCAGCTCTGAAATCCCGGCTGGCTGAAAGCAGGTTTCTGGGGTTTTGTTTAGCTTCTATATTTATAACAATGTTTCAAAATGCAAGCTGAGGCCGGCAAGGCAGGCAGGGAACGTTGGTTTCCTCCATCACTGAAGCAAGCAAGCCTCATGTTAGCTTCAAGCTGCCTTGCTGCCAGTCGCCGTCTTGGCTGGCAGTTAATTTGCGTATCACCCTGATTAGCCAATGGGAAGGGTAGCGGACATATGGCTAATTACCATGTTTCTTTTTTATTAGATAGGATACCATTTTGCTCATCCATTTACTAGATTTTGGACAGTTGGATTGTTTTGCTATTACGGGTAATGCTACTATATTTGCACACATCTCTGGATGGACATATATTTTAATTTCTTAAGGTTAAATTCCTAGGAATAAAAATGCTGTTACATGGTAAATTTGTGTATAACTCTCTAAGACACTGCCAAAATATTTCCCAGCATAGCTGTACCATGTTTTGTTCCCACCAGCAATGTGCAAGTGGTCCAATTTCTCAGCATCCTTCTGAACACTTAATTTGCCTTTTTTATTGTAGCTATCCTAATAGATGCATAATAGTTTCTTCTTGGGATTTTGATTTAATTTTCCCTAAATAACTAATGATGCTGCACGTATATTTATGTCCTTTTTCTGTCATTCATATATTTTCTTTGTGAAAATGTCTATTCAAATAATTGGTTCATTTTTAATTTAGTTTTTATCTCCCTAATAATTGAGTTGTAAGAGTTATTCAAATGTTCTGTATATAAGCCATTTATCAGATCTATGATTTGTAATTACTTTTTTCTAGTCTTGGGCTTATATTTTTATTCTCTTATTAGTGACTTTTTAGGAGTAAAAGTCGATAAACTCCAATATACCCATTTTTCCTTCTATGGATTATGCTTTCAATGTTATATTTAAGAACTCTGCCCTATCTGAGCTCATGAAAATTTTCACTTATATTTTTCTAGAATTTTTATAGTTTAAACTCTCAAATTTAGGTCTGTGATCCATTTTGAGTTAATTTTTTGTATATGGTATGAAGTAAGGGTCTAATTTCTTTATATTTTGGGGTATCTAATTACCCCAGCACTATTTATTGTTGAAAAGACTATCCTTTTCCCCACTGAATTGTCTTGGTACTTTTGTGGGAAACAAATTGACCATGAATGTAAGGTTTTATTTCTGAATTCTCTATTCTGTCGTACTTATCTATATGCCTATTTTTGTATCAATACTACACTATCTTGATTAATTGTGCCTTTATCCTAAGTTTTTAAATTGAAGTGTGAGTTGTTCCACATTTTCAATTTAGTTTCAGCTCTCTTGCTCTCTTGTATTCCCATATAAATTTTAGGGTCAGCTTGTCCCTGTCAGTTTCTGCAAAGAAGCCAGCCAGGATTTTTATAGGGGTTGCATTTAGTGTATCCATCAATGTGTGTCAGATTGCCATCTTGATAATATTAAGCCTTCCAATCCAAGAGACTGGACTGTTCCTCTATTTATTTAGATATTATTTAATTTCTCTAAGCAGTGTTTTATGGTTTTCAATGTATAAGTCCTTGGAGAACCTCTGAACTGAATGAACTGGGATGTGGACTATAGAGCAACCCCAGGGCTTTGTATCCCAACATCAGTGATTCTTTAAGAATAAACTTTTTGATCAACTTCCAGAGTGCAGAAATAGTTGCTTGTGTTACTTTTGTCCAGGTTTATAGTGTTTTAGGGGGAGAAGATTTCCCAATCTTATCACCCAGCTAAGTAAGTTCTACCATGTATGTGTTTTTGTGAGAATTTTTGTTCCAGGTACTTCTTAATCCAAAAGCCCAGTGATAGGAGCTATGCCAAGTTAGTATTAAAAAAATTACAAAACCACTTGTTTTGTAAAGACAAAACATACATATCACTGAGTAACTTTTTAAATTGCATTAATTATGTGTTTAGAGTTGTGTTAAAATAGGGACTAGGATTGACTACAAAATTTAATTCAAATAAAAAAACAGGTATATTGAGTACCTCTTATGTGTTTGAAACCATGGTAACAACAGATCATTATTATTGCCCTAAAGGCATACTTCATGTAGTGTCAGAGTCTAAACTAACTGAAGTACAAGGTAATCACTTTTGAACTCAGTCTCAGTACAATCAACTGCCTATTCATAATCTCTATTTGGATATTTAACAGGCATCTCAAAATTAACATGTGCAAAAACTGAATTTGCTGAATTTGCTCACCCACTTTTCACCACTATATATAT
>NW_006282082.1:236303-242353 GCF_000327345.1 Myotis davidii | reverse complement strand
ACAGAGAGGAATAGAGAGTTAGATACATTGATGGGAGAGAAACATCCATCTATCAGCTGCCTCCTGCACACCTCCCACTGGGGATGTGCCCGTAGCGAAGGTACATGCCCTTGACTAGAATCGAACCTGGGACCTTTCAGTCCGCAGGCCGACGCTCTGGCCACTGACCCAAACTGGTTAGGGCATCCACTAATCTTCTTTAATGAGCCCCATCTCATTAAATGGCACCTCCATCTGCCAAGGTTCAGATAGTACTTGGTAATCATCCTTGATTCCTTTTTCTCTCTTAGCCCATATCCAATCAGTTATGATTCTTCTTGGTTCTACCTACAAAATAGTATCTCATTTCTGCCATTTGTCTCCTACTGCCAACTTCCTAATTCAGACCATCTTTATTTACTGCCACCACCCCATTTTTTTTAAATCCTCACCCAAGGATATTTTTTCCATTGATTTTTAGAGAGAGTGGAAGGAGAGGATGTAGAGAGAGAAACATTGATGTGAGAGAGACATCAATCAGTTGCCTCCCGCATGCACCCCAACCCGGACTGGGGATTAAACTTGCAACCTAGGTATGCACCTTTGACCAGGAATCAAACCCATGACCCTTTGGTGCTTGGGCTGACATTCTAACCACTGAGCAACACAGACCAGGGGCACCACCACCCCATTCTTAACTATCATTCCTGGACTACTACCTAAACTATCGCCCTGTATTTTTTCTTAGCACACTAATATAATTTCTCCATACAAGTGCAAGGTGATCTTTTAAAAATTAATACATGATCACATTACTTCCCTGCTTAAAATGTTCAGTGGCTTCACACTTGCTGTACTGTGTGATGCTCAGTTAAGGGTGCTTTTCAAGAGCCATGGCATTCTAGCCACAATCTAGTACAGATAACCATCATTTCTCACCTAGATTAATATTCCTTCTGCATTCAGTCATATTTATTTCCTATCTATTTTTCTCCTAATAGAGTGATTTTCTTTCTTTTTTCTTATTGAGAGTGATTTTCCTAAAATACAAATGGGTATTTTTCTGTTCAAAACTCTCCCCATGATACGAGGAATGGTGTGTGGCTACACAGTAAGGCTGGAGGAGCAGATGGCAGAGGTGGCAGGAGCCACTGTGTGTCACACACTGGCTGAGGGATTGGACTTCACCCTGAGGTGACAGTTATTGGAGGACTTTTTAAATACCTCTTTTATTGTTATTTTTACCATTATAGAAGTCGATGCAAATTTTTAATGAGTATAAAGAAAATAAAAATCATTGTTACAAAAAACATCCCTCTTTCCATGGCTTTTTGGACAAAGTTTAAAATGTATAATATTTTCTACAAGATCCTTCATGAACATGCTCCTGCCCATTTCTCCAGTATTATCCCATGCTACTGTCCTCCAGTCATTTTGTCTATTGATTCTTTAAGGAGCCAAGTTCATTCCTGCCCCAGTATCATCCTATGTGTTTTCCTTCTGCCCTGCACAGGCCCTCATCTCCTTTACCTGGCTAATGACTATTCATCTTTCAAAGAGAGTTGTTCCCTGATTCTTTAGCCTAAGTACTAGTTATGTATCCTCACCAAACCGTATACATTTTATTACACTATTACAGTTTTAATTATTTATTTAGTATGAACATTTCTAAAATCTATGAAGTTAGAGACCATGATTGTATTGTGAAATCACCAGAATTTTCTAGCACAGTGCTGAGTACATAGTAAGCACTCAAGGAATATTGGTTGAATGAATGAGTGACTATGCAATGGGAATATTAAGAAGAAATAAATTATTTTCTACTAGTACAATGTGAAAAGTCAAAGATTAAAGGAAAAATATTCAAGGTAAAGAAAACAACATGTTTGTTTGCAGCGGTTCTCAACCTGTGGGTAGCGACACCTTTCGCGGTCAAATGACCCTTTCACAGGGGTCGCCTAAGACCATCCTGCATATCACATATTTACATTATGATTCATAACAGTAGCAACATTACAGTTATGAAGTAGCGACGAAAATAATTCTATGGTTGGGTCACAACATGAGGAAATGTATTTAAAGGGCCAAAAGGTTGAGAACCACTGGTTTAAAGTCAAAGAGTTAAGAACAGTCCTGGAATATTTGGGGAATAGTAAGTTTTTTCCTGAGGCATAGGAATCTTAGTGATATATGGAGGAAGAGCAGAGAATAAGATGAAAGAGTTTAGGGGAGATGAGGTTGAAGAAGCAGGTTGAGGCCAGGGTCTTTCTGGCAAACTAAGGAATTCAGATTAGGGAGTGACTGAATTAGGTTTCTTTCTTTAAGGAAGGTAAATAGAGTTGGTAGTGTGGAAGATAGATTGGCTAGAGAAAAGGATTAAGAAAAATATGTTCGCATGTAGGGAATACCTGGTACACAATAGTAATCTGTGTTATTTATAAGACCCTCCTAAAATCATATGTGTGTGTATGTAATGTCACTGAGATATATATTCCTTTAAGATTTGCTTTGAAATATTTTTGTTAAATATGGTGATAGTCTCCCTTTATGCCCTCGGGCCATACATTTTGAATTATTCAATACTAGAGGTCTGTTGCACGAAGAGATTCATGCAGTAGGCTTTCCTTTCCCTTGGCTGCTGGCACCAGTTTTCCTCCGGCACCCGGCACCCAGGCCTTCGCTCTGGCCGGGCTCCAGCTGGAGCCGACCCTGGGGCCGTGAGGCTTTCACTGCTCCGCCGGCCCCAGGGCCATCGCTGCTCTGGCCCCTGGGCCGTCAGGCTTCACTCCACCACTTGGAGCCTACATGTGCAAATTAACCATCCACTTTGTTAGGTTAATTTGCATACTCTCCTGATTGGCTGGTTAATGTAGCGAAGGTATGGTCAATTTACATGTTTGTCTATTATTAGGTAAGTAGAGCTTCTTCATAGTGGTTTCCCCCCCTTGGTAATATGCATTTAAGTTTTCTTCATGTCTTTTAATGGCTTGATAGCTAATTTATTTACAGTGCTGAGTAGTATTCCAATGTCTTAGGTACCACCGTTTTTTTTTTCATTCACCTATTTAAGGATATATTGGCTGCTTCCAGGTTTTGGCAAATTATGAATATAGCTGCTATAAACATCTATGTGCAGGTTTTTGTGTAAACTTTCATTTTCAGCTCCTTTGGATATGTTCTAAGGAGCATAATTGCTGGATTGAAAGGTAAGAGTATGTTTTGTTTTATAAAAAAAAAAATCAAAAGTCTCCCAAAATGACTGTACATTTTGCTTTCCCACCAACAATGAGAGTTTATATTGCTCCACATCAGTGTCAACATTTGATGCCAGTGTTCTGCATTTTGGCTATTCTAATAGGTGTTTTGTGATATCTTGTTTCTGTTTTAATTTGCATTTCACTAATAGCATATGAGCATCTTTTCACATACTTATTTGCTATCTTAAGGAAATGTCTTTTAACAGAGACAGAGGGAAATGTTTTGAAAACGTTCTCCAATTATCATAATATAATATTTCTAGTGTAAAACCTCTGCTATTAAACTCTATGATAATACATTACAGTGTAAATATTATATTGAACATTCTGAAGAGCTCTTTAAAAATATACTCAGAATTACAACTGCTTTGTAAAATCAGTAAAATGGTGTCATAAATTTAAGGTGAAATTAAGGAAAATTAAAAGCCATGCTGGGATAAGCCACCTGCAAAATTAACCCAAGAAACTGCTTATGAGTAGATAATTTCATTTGGAAACATCCACAGTTTTGGATGAGTTTCAGGGAAGCATGAATAGAATGTGATCATAAATTGAAAAGGTAAAATCTAATAATTTAAGAATGGACTGAGTTATCAGAAAGAAAAGTACTACATTAGAAAAAAATCAGAGATCTAGCTGTGAGTTCCTTGCAATGTCTTGGAAATTAAAATATTGAAATATTCCAGCCCAAAGCCAGTGATGGAGGTGGGTAAGTATATCAAATTAAAACTGAGGCAGTAATCATTACAAATATCTACTAACACATTTTGTGATGATTCCAGACTCACCATGGTAATTTATTATTATAATTTATATTTGTATGTGTATTATTTATTAGATTCAGAATGTGGAGATTATCAAACTGAGCATCCCTGTGTTTACAATATTTTCCATTACAAGTAGATGGGCATTATAATTTATACTTGATGACTTTAGTTTAGATATCTCATAACTTTAGTTAGTTTGGAATTAGCCTTCCTAATCCTGATAAAACTGGCACACTGACAGAATAATAAATAGTGTCTTAAATGGATAGAAGAAAATATTATGCCTGTGTGTAAGGGAATGCAGGTGACATCATCCATCCATTAGCAATCAATAAAAGAAAGAGGTGGTGATACAGAGTATGCTTATTTTTCCTACTCTTTTTATTGTTTCTTGTTAAAATTTTCCCTATAGCAATGATGTTCAGACTTTAATTTATACCATAATAATCTGAGGAAATTATTGGAATTACAAATTTATATGTCTCATTACCAGATATTGTAATACAGTTGGTCTAGGATAGAATAGAGAAATCTGAATTTTTAAAAACACCTCTTGTCCAGGCAGTGTCGCTCAATGGTTAAAGTTGACCTATAAACGAGAATGTCATGGTTCCATTCCCAATCAGGGCACATGTCTGACTTGTGGGCTCGACCCCCAATAGGGGTCATGCAGGAGGCAAGCAATCAATTATTCTCTCTCATTATTGATGTTTGTATTTCTTTCTCCCTCTCCCTTCATCTCTGAAATCAAGTAAAATATTTTTTAAATACCTCTTATGTTGCTAATTTTGAGTGTTAGTGGGCTATATCTTGAGCAGCACTATTTTACAGAGAACATTGCTAATTTTTTAAAAAAAACCTGTGTTTTTTTTTTTCCTGTTTATTCACTGCTGGGCAAAATTTCATGGGTTTTCTAGTAGGTTTCTGTTCATTGATTATATCCGTAGTTCCAGGTCTCTGATTGGTCAGTGTTGTGTGCAAATCACAGAGAGCACTGAGGAACTTGACACCTTCTGTATAAGGATAACAGATTTGGGGTGGGTTTGAGGGAGAGCAAAATGGCTGCCAGCCTCACAGAAGACTGTAGTCTGTGCTCATAGGCAAAGAAGAGAGAATAAAATTATCTGAGAATGCCTTCCCTGTTCAGAAGCAGAAGCAAATTTGTACGTGATGTTGCCAAAGAGGAGATATTACTAGGAGATATTACTGCCACCCCATAAAGCTCCATCATACTCCCCAAATTCTGTAACCTAGCATAGTCACCTCAAATAAAACAATCTAAATAAAGTTAATGTACTTGACGTATGGAATAGTGATTTTATGTCCCTAATTTTCTCTAAGAACCAGATTGCTGCCCCTAAACTCCTCTTATATAGAAATTTTCAAAGATTTTCCAGAAATGAGTAACTATTTAAATGAGAATGTACAGTAGAAAGAGGATTTAAGGGGTGGGGAAAGGGAAAGTAAGAGCAGGGAATCTATTGAGAGTGGTGTGGGCTACTGTTATAACCAGAAGTGGCAGAACTAGTGGTTGAATCACACACCAATGTCTGTATACCTGTTTTTATTATATTTTTCTAATATTAGTGTGTGTAAGAGTAACCGGAGGGTGCATTAAAAATGTATGTTCTCCCTGGCAGACATGACTTGCTTAGTGGTTGAGCATTGACCTATGAACTAGTCACGGTTCAATTCCTGGTCAGGGCACATGCCAAGGTTATGGGCTTAATTCTCAGTGTGGGGAGTGCAGGAGGCAGCCGATCAATGTTTCTCTCTCATCTATGTTTCTATCTCTCTATTTCTCTTCCTCCCCCTTTCTCTAAAATCAATAAACACACATATATTTTTTAATGGAAGTTCTGCCCTGGCCAATGTAACTCAGTTGGGTGAGAATCATCCCCAAGCACAGAGAGGTTGCCAGGTCAGGGCACATGCCTGGTTTCAGGTTTGGTCCCCAGTCCAGATGTGGGTGCAGTAACCTATTGATGTTTCTCACATAGAAGTTTCTCTCTCTCCCTTCCTCACTGTCTAAAATCAATTGAAAAAA
>NW_006282082.1:227222-236103 GCF_000327345.1 Myotis davidii | reverse complement strand
GTGGGGGAGCCCCCCCCTGTCACTCACAGAGTAGGGCTGATAGGGGAGTTGGGGCACCGCCCCCTGTCACACACAGGGCAGGGCGGATTAGGGGGTTGGGGTGCCACACCCTGTTACACTCAGGGCAGGGCCGATGGGGAGGTTATGGCTCTACCCCCTCACACACAGAGCAGGGCCCGTGGCGGGGGAGTTGGGGGGCTCCCCCCATCAGGCACAGAGCAGGGCTGATCAGGGGGTTGGGTCGCCTTCCCCTGTCACGAACTTGAAAGTAAGTTCATGACTACAGAAGTTTTTTAGTAGTTCTTGTCTGGAGTCAAGAAATATTTTTTTGGAGGAAGTTTCTCAAACTTTTTCATTTCAGGATTCCACTTTATTATTACAAATTATCAAAAACCCTAAAGAGCATTTGTTTATGTCATAAATAACATCTGAGAAAACTTTTTAGTATTAGAAACTAAAACTGAGAAATGTTTAAAATATTTGAAAATACCAATAAGACCATTATATTTTCACTAGATAATACTTTATGAAAAGTCACTATATTTTCCAAATTGAAAAAACATTTAGTGAGCAGAGGTATATTATTTTATCTTTTAAAATATTGTTAATGTTGACTTAATAATTCCCGTATCTACTGAAGAAAATCAGACCTCACACATATAACATAGTTGGAAAAAGAAGAAGCTTGCAGACTCTCTGAAAGGATCTTGGAGGCCACGATAGGTCTCAAGACCATGCTTTGAGTTCCTGTCTTAGAGTAATGTCTGGAATTGCCATCAGAAGGCTCTAGTTCGTCATTCTAGGTTGGTCATCAAAGTTTAAGGACACCAAGGAAGGAAAAAAATTAATTTATTCCTTAGGATGTTTTGGATTGTTAAATTATTTTATGCAGTTGACCCCAATATAGTTCTTTGTTAATTTACTTTGTAAATTTGAAAGCACTATATAAATATAAAACAGGAGTCCAGGCTTGGGGAAGAGTTTGTTTAAATTTACTGGCTTTCAGGAGGTTTCCAGATGCTCAGACTGCTGCTTGGCAACTGGCATGAGAGAAATGAAGGGAGTGGTGAAAGATTATGGAGTGGTTAGGCTTGGTGGGGAGCCATGAGGTTGGGGTAAAGCCTTGAGTATTGGGTGAAAACCACGAGGCCTGGGTGGGAGTATCAAGGCTTGGATGAAGCCTGGAGAGGCAGCTGCAGAACCAAAAAATACAACCAGGGACTGATTTTCAAAACATTCCCACTGGTTGCATCTTTGGCTCTTCATCCTTGTCGATCTTGTGGTTTTTGTTTGTTTTTTTTTTCTCTGTATCTTTTCCCCGGAATGGTTAGCCTGTAATCTAAATTAAGAAGTTGGGTCCTAACTGGTTTGGCTCAGTGGATAGAGCGTCGGCCTGCGGACTGAAGGGTCCCAGGTTCGATTCTGGTCAAGGGCACGAACCTTGGTTGTGGGCACATCCCCAGTAGGGGGTATGCAGGAGGCAGTTGATCGATGTTTCTCTCTCATCGATGTTTCTAACTCTCTATCCCTCTCCCTTCCTCTCTGTAAAAAATCAATAGAATATAGTTAAGAAAAGAAGTTGGCTCCTGGAATGGATTCTGAAATTGACTACAAACTTCTTGAGCAAGGAAGACAGGATTGTGCAGACAAAGAATTACAAACTCTGAGGGACCTTCCTTTTGCTTTATACATTGTTACTCACTTGGGGGACTTTATGAAATGGATAATAATCTCACCCATTCATAGCTAAGATCTTAAAAGATTTATGGATTCTTGTTTAAAAAACTTTTTTTCCAAACATCTGATAACTTTACAGGGTCTGAATTAAAAGTATTTATATATAAAAAAGAAAAGAAAATTGGTTTCAGAACAATGATTCCACTGAGGGTAGGAGGAGTTTCAATACACAATGACAAAAGAATACATTAAGTCACTAATTATAGGTAAAGTATGAAATCAGGGAGCAATCTATAATTACTTATAGTAAGTAGTTATTTCAATATAATAAATAACTATATTGGTGAGAAAGTGTTAATCATAACATTTTAAGTAGGGCTATTATTTACCTGAATGAAATAAACTTTTGTTCTGATCAGCATCTTTCTTTATTTTTTAATTTTCCAATAATTTTATTTATTTATTTTGAAATATATTTTTATTGTTTATAGTATTACAGAAATCCTCCATTCCTCCCTTCCCCCTCCTCCCAGCCCCTACTCACCCACCCCCTAGGTCTTCACCACCCTATTGCCCATATCCATAGGCTATGCATATAAGTATATTAAGTTCTTTGGTTTATCTCTTCTTGTCCCCTCAACCTCACATTGAGGTGTGTCAGTCTGTTCCACACCTCTCTGCTTCTGGTGTTATTTTGTTGGTCAATTCCTTTTGTTCATTAGATTCCACAAATAAGTGAGATCATGTGATATTTGTCTTTCTCAGGTTGGCTTATTTCACAGCATAATATTTTCCAAGTCCATCCATGTTGATCAGCATCTCTTTAAATTTGGTTACTTTTTTTGTTACTTTAACAAAACTTGCTGCCAACTTAATGTGAGAAGTTTAACAAACATTTTCTGATTTTTCGTTTATCTCTGGTTCCAACGGAAGAACTTGAAAAGGAGTCTAAAAAGAAGCCACTGGGAAGGTGAGTAAAAACCAAGAGTGTGTGATTCTGGAAGCCAATTGAGGTAAGTCTTTTAAAGAGGAGGGAGTGACTCACCCTCTTAATTGACGTTGAATGATGAAACAAAGATGAATAATGCAAATTGATCACCAGATTTAGTGATGTGGAGGTCATTGGTGACCTGGACAACAAAAGTTCTTATGGAGTAGTTAAGGTGAAAGCTCCATTGATGTAAGATCAAGAGAGAATGGGAGTAGAGGGGTTGAAAACTCTGAATAAACAGCTCTTTTCAGGAGCGTTGATTTAAAAAGGGCAATAGAGAAATGAAGCAGTAGATAATGGGTAAAATGGGATTGAGAGGTGGTTTTTGATATAAACAATAGCATGTTTATATGCTGACTTTGTTTTAGAACTTCAGTGGTGAGCTTATGAGCACAATGCACATAGATCCTTTCCTTATACAACCCTAAATATGACGGAGGGAAATGGTGCTAAACAAATGATTGAACAGATAATTAGATAATTATCATTTCAGTGACCATTAAAAGAAAATGCACAAGGTGCCTTCACAGCATAATTGACAGACATAACTTTCTCAAGGACATCTGGAAAGGCTTTTCCAAATAAATAATATGCAAGTTGCACTTGGAGGGTAATAGTACATGCAAAGGCCTTGGTTAGAAGGAATATGCCATACCCAAGATACTGAAAAAAAGCCACTGCGTTTGACCTGCAGAGAGGGAGGAAGATGAGTGGGTCAGAAGGTAAAGTTGAAGAGATAAGCAGCAATCAGGTTATTTAGGTCAGAGCCCCTAGTATTAGTTATTTGGTTTTTATACCAAGAGCATTAAGGGCTTTATGTGATGCTCACAACAAAAGTGAACCAGCCTATACTTATTCTCTGACTGGCTTATTTCGCTTAGCATAATGCTCTCCAGGATAAGTATCACAGGATCTCACTCATTTGTGTAATATCATGAACAACATAAACTAATGAACAAAAATAGATCCAGAGACAGAGAAGCATCAAACAGACTATCAAACCTCAGAGGGAAGGCAGGGGGATGGGTAAGAGATCAGCCAAATAACTTGTATGCATATAAACATAACCAGTGGACACAGACAATAGGGGGCTGAAGGCCTGGGCTGGGGGGCAGAGGCTGGCTGCTAGAGATCAATGGAGGAAAAATATGTAATACTTTTAACAATAAAGACTTTTAAAAAAATAAGTGAACCAGAAGAAATTGAAAGGTAAAAGGTGGAACAGATAGGAAGCAGGATGAAAAGGTGAATTGAATGACTACTATTTATACTGCTACACAGAACATTAGGCCAAGTCTATTTGTAGCTTCATAATCAACTATTTCCCAATACACTCAGTTTTTCAGTTTTCAACAATTGAGAGATATCTGTTCTCCTAATCAAATTACAAGCAGGTCCAATTTGTTAAGATTGCCAAAAACAAAGATAATATTACTCCTTGTGTAATATTCTCCAACGATGCATTCTCTCTCTCTCTTTCTTTCTCTCTCTCTCCCTCTTAAAAAGTAATATATTTTCCAACTCTTTATTAGGAAGTTTTCAAGCACATAGAAAACATGAAAAACTTTTCTAGTGAACACATATATATGCACAACCTAGTCAAGAAATTTTATTAATGTGTTATTTTTTTCTCTATTTTGCTGCACAATTTGAAAGGTACAGATTTCATAATGCTACATATGCAAATACCTCAATATGTATCTCTTTAAAATAAAGGCATTATCTTCCATAATCTCAATATTATAACTCTTAATGTAATTAAAAATAATTCTCTGAAATCATCTAATACCCATCCATATTTGATATCCATTGATGCCCCCCTCAGAATCTTTTATAGAAAGCCTTATTTGGATTATAATTCTATTTTTAAATTATATTTTTATTGATTTCAGAGAGGAAAGAAGATGGAGAGAGAGAGATAGAAACATCAATGATGAAAGAGAATCATTAATTGGTTGCATTCTGCACCCCACCCTGTGGACTGAGCCAGCAATACAGGCATGTGCCCTGCCTGGAATCAAACCATGATCTTCTGGTTCATAGATGGATGCTCAACCACTGAGCCACGCCAGATGGGCTAATTTTCATTATAAATGCAAGATTCAATGATTTACTTCAAATTTACAAAAGTTATGCAACCATTACCATAATCTAATTTTAGAACACTTCTATCTCTCCAAAGTAAACCTCATATTAAACCAGGAAAACATCAAGGTTCAAACATGCCATTTAATTGTCGCTCTAAGCCAGGGGTTCTCAACCTGCGGGTCGCGACCCCTTTGGCGGTCTAAGGACTCTTTCACAGGGGTTGCCTAAGACCATCCTGCATATCAGATATTTACATTACGATTCATAACAGTAACATTACAGTTATGAAGTAGCAACGAAAATAATTTTATGGTTGGGTCACATGATGTATTTAAAGGGCCAAAAGGTTGAGAACCACTGCCTAAACTTTTCTTCTACAACAATTTTCATTTCTCCCCATGTAATTTAGAAAAGATCAACTTTGTTTTATAGAATGTCCCATATTCTGGATTTAGCTACGTATTTTTTCATGACATTATTTAAGTTGTTTCTCCAGTGCTCCCAGACCCAGTATTTTCTATTAAAGTCTTGGTGAGTTCATTCTGACATATTTGAAATAAAGCCCAAATTTGTTAATTATATCCCGCCTATAAAATGTAAGCCTCATGAAGTTGCAGACTTTGTGTGTATTGTTTAACACTAGTGCCTGATCAATAAATCACCTACATTCAAATTATATATTTTATGCCATATAGATGCAATGTTAAAGATATTTTTCTTCTTAAATTGTATTATGGTCAAAATAAAGTTATGAAACCATGATATATTTTCTAATATTTACTAAGCTGTAATTCACTACTGATGAAAAGCAAGTTTTATTCCATTTCAGTATGCCAACATCATTTTAGGTGTTTTTCTAATTTTTAGGATATCAAATTTATTTCCATGATTAGGAATTTCATGATCAAAGAGTTTGGAATAGGTTAAGCCAAACAGATTACATTGGCTATTTATCAGAAAATCTAAGGGATTGAATAAGTAATCTGTATGCTCATATTCAGGGCTATTGAAGGATTTCAATTTAGAATTGATTTCTTCCATAGAGAAAAGCAGGTATCTAGAGTTTCTGAGTTTGGAGTAACTCAAATATACAGGAATCTTCAGATCCCTGATTCAGGTAATTATATATTATTTCAGTGTCAGTCAAAGGTGAAAAAGATTCAGGGGAGTCTAAGCGAAAACAGCTGACTTCCTAATGTGGAACTTTCCTATATTCCTGAGTACTGCATGGCAACTGCTGCAGGCAATGTTATAATAAATAGGTAAAAAAAATGATATCATATGTTGTTACATGTCAGGTTAGCAAATTATGTGACTCAGAATATATGCCAAAGCAGTGGATGTAGCATGGTAGTCTGGGCAATGCTAAAGATTTTACCCTTTAGGGATCTGCAATACAGTAAGGGAAAAAGAAATTACAAATGACTATCTATTAATATAAATAACAGAAAGATATGCAGCCACATAAAGAAACATAGATAGTTAGAAATCTGAAATATTAAAGGAAGAAACTCTTAGTAGAGTTTATAGATTATCCAGGCTGATTGGATAGTTTTCATTTGTTTTTTGCTAATTACAGTTAACACTGGTCCTTAAGCATCACTGCACTTGCAGGTATGAAGAGAGAAGAGAAAATATGAATCAGTGCATTTCAACAGCTCTGGTAGTCAGGTTGGGTAAGGAAAGAAGTTGAACATAATAACTTAATTGGTGGCGTTTTGAGTTTATTTTTATTTTCCCAAGCTTCTTCATTATCATAAAAATGTTGTATTCAGCCAGAACGTTGTGCAGAGAAATACATTGACTAGTTTAAGCTAAACTCTCATCTCCACTCTCACCCCAAAAGTACTTCATGTATCAGAACATTTTTGATTGATTAGATAAATAAATGAAACACTTGCCTCAATAGACCCAATTTATAGAAACTGACATTTTCAACCAATTTAAATTTTATTAACTTAAGACTCTATTTTGCCCTTTCCAGGGAGCATTTGTCCTGTGACCTTCTGAACTTTAAGGAAGATATACATCTATCTTACTTGCATTAGACATTAGAGTCCTTAGCTAGAACTTGCAGCCACTTTTCATGACAACATTCTTTAATAATGCAGGCTTTAAATCAGGCTCCTAGGGGTCCAGTCTTGGATATAGCCTGTATTAGCTTTGAGACTTTGGACAAATTACTTAAACTTCCTCAGACTGAATTTCCTCATCTGTCAAAGGGGAAAATTAATAGTAACTACTCCATGGAGTTTGGAGAATTAAATGAGATAATTCATGTAAAACAATTGGAATGGTATCTCCTCAAGGTGAATACTGAATAATTGTAATCATTATTACATGACTAGAGGCCCTGGTGCACGAATTCATGCATGGGTGGGGCCCAGCTGGGGGGAGGGGCCACGGGCGGTTGGCAGGCCGGCCCCACCCCCTGGCTGAATTCCCAAACTCCCGGTCGAGGGGACAATTTGCATATTAGCCTTTTATTATATAGGATCCCTGATGATAGTAACAAGAATATCAAGTCTTTACATTTATCAAGTCTTTTACAAGTTTCAAACCATGACCAAAGAATATTTAATTTGAACTTGGGAGCAGGAGAATGGATTGTAAACAGAATGATCATATATCAACTCAATTTTCAGATGTGAGATCTGAGACACAGAAAGGTTACATGATTTGTAGGAGAGCACTTAGCAAGTAAATGGGGGAGGTGGGCCTTCAATTCTAATGGTAATGATAATTTGCTGCATTACTGAATTTTCTTAAGACACTTTATCTGCCTTTATCAAACAAACTCATCCTCAGTACTCTTCCTTCAATGAAGAACTCCCCTTTGCTCCCAGGGATAAATTCAGTCATCTCTTCCATATAGTTTTGCAAATCAGGCCAGTTACAGAACCACTAGAAGCCCAGTGCATGAAATCGCATGGCCCTGACCACCTGCATGCACCTCGCTGTGCTCACAGCCCTGACTACCCCCCTTGGTCTTTGGTCGTTAAGGCATGAGGGCCATAGGCCTTTTATAATATAGATAGTTCCCTTTGATTCCAGCATAATAATGTAATGCCAATACAAATTTTCAGTTTGTGATGCTCCTGAGCACACCTTACCACTATTTCCAATAATCAACTATAAGTATTGTATCAAATAAGTTTATGTGCTCTCATCTTTGAATTTCTAGGAACTGTGTTATATATATAGTCATTTCTAATGTGAGAAAGTATATGACATGTAAATGTATCCAGCTTCAATAAAAAACTGATGCTTTTATCTATTGCATAGCTGGTATATTCATATACAGGTGTCCCTCAAAATGTATACACACTGTAACAGTTGATAGCTCAATTTCGAAAAGGAAATACATTTTAATAAGCATTGCCTTTATAATTATTCAAAGTGTGTGTATACATTTTGGGGACACCCTATTTTTACGTATATGCATTGCATGTACTAAGTGTACCTGTTAATAATGCGGATTTTGTAATCAAAGAAAAAACATAATGATTTCAAGAGAAACATCAAAAGTGCTTTATTCAAAGTAATGTCCATCACTAGCTACACATTTTCCCCGTCTTTCAGGTAATTTGTGGATACCATCGCAATAGAACTTGTCTTGTTTTGAGGCAAACCATTCACAGACCCAATTTTCCACTTCTTCGTATGTTTTCAAGTGCTGCTCAGAAAGTGCATGTGCCATCAATTGGAACAAGTGGGAATCTGGAGGAGCAAGGTCTAGTGAATACAGCGAGTGGGATAATACTTCTCAGGTCAGATCTTTTAACGTGTCTTTAACTGGTTTTGAAGTGTGTGATGGTGCATCATCATGAAGCAAAATTACTTTGCCATGTCTTCTGTAACATTCTGGTCATTTCAGGATCAAAGCATGGTTCAAATTGATTAGTTGTTGTTGTAGTGATCAGTATTAAGGGTTTCACCTGGCTTTAGAAGCTCATAATACACCACACCTTCCTGATCACACCAAACGCAGAGCATTGTCTTCTTTCCAAAGCAATTTGGCCTTGCAGTGGATGTTGATGGTTGACCTGGATAAACCCATGATTTGTGCATTTGGGATTCTCAAAATAAATCCACTTTTCATCACCAGTCACAACTCAATGCAAA
>NW_006282082.1:208812-226633 GCF_000327345.1 Myotis davidii | reverse complement strand
ATTAAAAAAAAGAAGAAGAAAGAAAGAAAAGAAAGAGAAAAAAAAAGAAAGAAAGAGAGAAAAGGAGCACATTACCACAAAACCAGCATTGCAAGAAATTTTAAAGGAATTGGTTTAAGAAGAAGAAGAAATTGAGTGAGACAGGAACATAGGTCTGAAGAAAAAGTGGCAATAAGTAAATACAGATCAATAATAACCTTAAATGTAAATGAATAAAATGCTCCAATCAAAAGACATAGGGTAGCTGGGTGAATAAGAAAACATAAAACATGACCCATAATTATGCTGTCTGCAAGTGACCCACAACAGAAAAAAAGATTCACAGGGCAGGCAGAGGCAGTTAGGGGCGATCAGGCAGGCAGGCAGAGAGGTTAGGGGCAATCAGGCAGTCAGGCAGGTGAGTGGTTAGGAGTCAGCAGTCCCAGATTGTGAGAGGGGTGTCTGATCTCCGGCAATCTCTGGCAATCAGACATACTCTGAGGGGTCCCCGATTGCAGTGGGTGCAGGCTGGGCTGAGGGAACCCCGCCTCCGTGCACTAATTTCGTGTACCAGGCCTTCAGTAATTTGTAAATAACAACATAAGAATAAACTGTTTCACATACTCACAGTTATAAACCTACTTTTGCCAAACCCTGTATATGATAATGAAAAGGAGTTTTTGCAAGAATGAATGAGCAAATAACTATTATAAGACCCAGATTACCAACAGGGCTGTTACAATTTATATCTTATCTTTACACAAAATTAGCATAGTGCAAAGAAATAGAAATGCTGAGAATCAAGTTTTTCTTCTAGCATAGAAACAGAAGGTAAGCCAGAATACTTTTAAACAGAGTACTTCATTGGTGTCACTTTTTCTCTTCTTTTGGTGTGCTTTATCTTATGAGAAAAGAACACAGATTCTGCAGTTCTGAAGGCCTCCCAAATCATCGGTTTTGTGTCAGCATTCTCTCCTCTTCTTAAGTTATTCCAAATCTTATGGTTTTTACTTTAAATTTTTAACACTTTCTTATCTAATTATGTAACCATTATCACAATAACTTATTTTAATAGTAATTTTTAAGTTGTCATCTCCCACCCATTCCTTTTGGCAGCCATCAGCTTGATCTCTATACTTATGGATATTTTTCTCTCTTATTTTGTTTATTCATTTTAAAGGTTCCACATATAAGTGTGATCATATGGTATTTATCTTTCTCTAATTTATTTCACTTAGTGTAATACCCTCTAGGTCCATCCATGTTGTCACAAATGGCAAGATTTCATTCTTTTTATTGCTGAATAATAATAGTAATGTGTGTGCAGTTGTGTGTATGTTCATTTGTCTATGTGTAAATACTACATCTTTATCCATTCATCTTTTCATGGGTATCTTGGTTGCTTCCATATCTTGGCTATTACTAGTAATGCTACAATGAGCATAGAAGTGCTGAATCTTTTCAAATTAGTGCTTTTGTTTTTCAGATAAATACTCAGAAGTGGAAATGCTGGATCTTATGGTCTCTCTGTCTTTAATTTTTTGAGGAATCTCCATACTGTTTTCCATAGTGGCTGCACCTATTTATAGTCCCAAGAGTATGAGGGTTGCCTTCTTCCCACATCCTCGCCAGCACTTGTTATTTGTGGATTTATTGATGAAAGCCATTCTGACAGTTGAGGGGATATCTCACTGTAGTTTTCTTTCTTTTTTTGTAATTTTCATTTGCATTTCTTTGATTATTAGTGATGTTGTCCATCTGTATGTCCTCTTAGGAGAAATGTGTATTCAGATCCTTGGCCCATTTTTTTAAAAATTTGTTTCTGTTTGTTTTGTGTGTGTTATGTTGTATGAGTTCTTTATATATTTTGGATATGCAGATGCATCACATACAAATATGTTCTCCCAGTCACTAGTAGTAGGTTGTCTTTTTGTTTTGTTGATGATTTTCTTTGCTGTGTAAAACTTTTTAGTTTGATATGATCCCATTTGTTTCTTTTCTTTCCCCCTTTTGTATCAATGGCTTGAGGACAAATATCCAAAAATATATTCCTAAGATATCAGAGTTTACTTTGTATGTTTTTTTTCTAGAAGTTTTTGTTTGTTTGTTTAAGGTTTACCATTTAATTCTTTAATGAAAGAATTAATGAGTTTATTTTTGTATGGTATAAGAAAGTGGTTCAGTTTCATTTTTTTACATCCATCTGTAACTTTAATTATTGGTCTCAAAACTCCTATGCTACCTCAGCCTGCCTTAATCATAGAAGACAACCTTGACACATAACTTTGAGTAAAAATTAAGGGTATAGTGTAAAAATACTTCAACTTTCTTCCTTTTATCTTTCTCTCCATTCTGCCCCCAAGAAAAAACCCTGAACCCGTACCCGTTATTTATTTATTTTTGCCTCTGCTCTTGCAAGAATATGCATCTTCTCTCTGTTTCCCCTGTGGTCTTGCAATATCCATTATTTCCTCTCTTTCCTATCTTCTTAAAACTTTTTCTTTATAACCTATCTTTCTTGTCACCCTGTGAATATGTTTGATTATTCTATGATAGAACCAACTACAAAAAAAAAACATAATTTCTTTAATTCTGCATCCATTAGTATGATTACCTTCTTATCTCTTTACTTTCCACCTGAAATTATAATTGATGAGAAAAAAACTGAAAACTTTTCCCTTTAGATCAGAAACAAGACAGGGATGTCCCCTTTCACCACTCATATTCAACATAGTGCTTGAAGTCCTAGCCACAGCAATCAGACAAGTAGAAGAAATAAAAGGCATTCAAATTGGAAAGGAGGGTATAAAACTGACATTATTTGCAGATGACATTATATTGTACATAAAAATCCCTAAAAACTCCACCAAAAAAATACTAGATTTAATAAATGAATTCAGAAAAGCAGCAGGATACAAAATTAACACTCAGAAATCAATGGCATGTCTATGCACTAATAATGAACTCTCAGAAAAATAAACTAAGAAAACAATCCCTTTTACCACTGCAACAAAAAATAAGATATTTAGGAATAAAATTAATCAATAAGGTAAAAGACCTGTACTTAGAAACTATAAGACATTGAAAAAGAAATAGAGGAAATACAAACAAGTGGAAGCATATACTATGTTTATGTTTTGTAAGATTAATATCATTAAAATGTACATACAACCCAATGCAATCTATAGATTCAACACAATTCCTATTGAAATACCAATGGCATATTTCACAGATCTAGAACAAATATTCCAAAAAATTATATGGAACCAAAAAAGACCATGAATAGCCTTAGTAATCTTGAGAAAGAAAAACAAAGTTGGAGGGATCACAACACTAGATATCAAACTATACTATAAAGCCACTGTTATCAAAACAGCTTGGTAATGGCACAACAGCAGGCATATAGATCAATAGAACAGAACAAAGAGCCCAGAAATGAATGCACACCTTTATAGTCAATTAATATTTGACAAAGGAGGCAAGAGTATACAATGGAGTTAAAACAGACTCTTCAATAAATGATATTGGGAAAATTGGGTGGTAAATGCAATAAAATAAACCTAGGCCACCAAGTTACACCATACACAAGAATAAGCTCAAAATGGATAAAAGACTTAAATGTAAGTCATGAAAACATAAAAATCTACAAAGCATAGGCAGTAAAATATCAGACATAGCTCAGAGCAATATTTTTGCTGATATGTCTTCAAGGCCAAAGGAAACACAGGAAAAATAAACAAATGGAGCGATATCAAACCAAAAAGCTTCTGCACGGCAAAAGAACCCATTGACAAGACAAAAAGGGAACCCATTGTATGGACAAAGATATTCGCCAATGATTCATCTAATAAGTGGTTAATCTCCAAAATATATAAAGAACATATACAACTCAACACCAGGAAGACAATCTAATTAAAAATGGGCAAAGAATCTGAATAGACACTTCTCCAAAGAGGACATAGAGATGGCCAAGAGACATGAAAAAATGCTCAAGGTCTCCAATCATTAGTAAGATGCAATGTACATTACAACGACATATCACTTCACACCTTTCTTTCTTAGTGGCTACTATCAATAAATCAACAAACAACAAAGGCTGGAGACAATGTGGAAAAAGGGAGCTCTTTCCCCACTCAGTGGAAAAAGTATAGGGTTTCTTCAAAAAATTAAAAATGGAACTGCCTTTTGACCCAGTGATCCCACTTCTGGGTTTATATATTCTAAAAATCCAAAAACACCAAGCAGAAAGGATGTATGCATCCCTATGTTCATTGCAACGTTATTTACAATAGCCAAGACCTAGAAACAGCTCAAATGCCCATCAGTAGATGAGTGGATAAAAAAAGTTGAGGTATGCTTCCATAATGGAATGCTATGCTGCTGCAAAAAAGGAATTCTTATCCTTTTTGACAGCATGGATGGACCTGGAAATTATTATGCTAAATGAAATAAGCCAGTCAGAGAAAGATAAATTCCTTATGATTTTCATAATATGTGGAATCTAATGAACAAAGTAAATTGATGAACAAAATAGAACCAGAGGTATGGATACATGGAACAGACTGTCAAATATCAGAGGGAAGGGTGGCGGGGGGACTGGATAAAGGAAGTTAAAGGGAATAGCTAAAGAACTTATATGCATCATAGCCTATGGATGCACAGACAATAGTGTGGTGAGGGTCAAGGTGGGGGTGGTAGGCAAATGGGGTGGGGTGAATGGGGGCATTTGCAATACTGTCAACATTAAAAATGTAAGTGCAAATAAATAATAAATCAGTTTCACAAAGACAGAAAAACCTAAGAAGAGATAGATAGAACTGGAGTGGAGGAAGAATAAGAGCAAGCATAGCAATGAAATGTAGGAAACTATCACCAAGAGCCACTCTAACCTCTGAGGCATTGAGTTTATGATAGGTGGGTATGTTTGATTGACTTAAAGGGTCAGAGTCATGATCAACACTGATAGAAAAATCTATGATATGGCTGAACATCTTTCCCCTCTATTTAAAAGACTTTATTGGCTTCCTGACAATTACAGGACAAAATCTAAGATTTCAAAATGACCTAAAAGGGCCTCCATGATCAGGCTAGTTTCTGTCTATGAAACCTCACCTTCTACCACTGCCAGATTGACCTCCAGGCTTTATCAACATTAAATATATGGTGGTTTTTTTGATTCCCTGTAATTTTTCACATATTGTTTTCTCTGCCTGGAATGTCTTCCATTTCTCATTTCTTGGGTAAGCTATTTATCCTTCAATTCCTATACAGACATCAGCAACTCCAGTAGGCTTTTAAGAATGCCCTTACCCCCAGAGTTATCCATCCATCTATCCATTTATTTTTTTTAATTATTGAGCAAATATTTATTGAGTAGTTAGTAGAGTCCAGATACTGGGAATACCCTGGTGAATAAAACAGATCAAACATAGTCTTTATCCTTCTTGAATTTATATTTAGTGGTGGGTACACAGACACAACACACATGCAAATAATCAGACAAATAAAATAATCATCATTTTACCAAGTGCTATGAATAAAATAAACAAGTAACTGGGATACAGAATGACGAGGATAAGTGGTAAATACAGAGGCAACCTATTTTAGTATAAGATTGAGCCATATGAAAGTGCTGGTATTCAACTGTTTTTGTTTTGTATAATTGGAAATGTATGTAGTTCAACTTAACAGCTGCCTTTCTGATGAATTGACATTCATACTGAGACATGAAGAATGATGTGGAACTAGCTATGGTGGCTAAGCTAGCATATTCCAGAAAGCAAGAAAAGACTAGAGAAGATAGAATTGAGAAAAGTGGTGAGTGACCCTAGGTGAAAGTAAGAGAAATAAGCAGGACAGATCATATAGGAATCTGGATTTGATTATTATAAAAATGTAAAGCCACTGTGGTATTTTAAAATCCTTCTTATTGTGGTGTGGGACTGGAATGGAAAGGAGTAAAGATAGAGATTTATATAAAGAGGCAATATAGCCTTGTGTTAGGTGTGAAGGATTTGCGGTCTGGCTACTTTGGTTTAAATTCTGGTTCTGCCATTTATTAGCTGTTACATTATGTAAGTAACTAAAATCCTCTAGTTATTAAGTTACTAAAATTCCCTAAGCCTGAGTTTCTCCATCTGTGAATTAGGGACAATAATAGAATCAACCTCATAGAGACTGAATGAGATAATCCATGCAAATCACTAACCAGTCTCTGGCAGAAAATAAACACTCAGTAGATACTAGATATTAATAGTCCAAATGAGAGATGATAGTGCCTGGATTAACTGGATGACAATATATTTGGAGAGAAGTGAATAGATATGAGACCTTTTGTGGAAGTTTACACAACAGGATTTAGTAATGGATTGGATGTGAAAGTTGAGGGAGAAAGATTTTGTTCAGGTGTATCTGAATTTCGAGAGTGCTGTCAAAGAATGGAGTAGATTGTGCTGCACTTTCACAAGATGGAAAGGTCTTCCTGGTACAGGATTTTGCAATAAAAAATTGTCTCACTCCTCATACCATATGAGGCAGAATCAAAGAAGGGGAAAAAAGGTATGTATTATACACTGTAAAAAGAAATACTTATTAAACATTTTAGATAGCAGAACCTTACATGAGTCATATAAAACACTTTATGTTTATTTGTACCACAATGTCCACAATATGCAAAAATCTTAAATATGTCTATTTGTTGTTCCTAAGGTCTAAGTTTTGAAAATTTCTACTGTATGATGTGATAACAGTGGACAGTTAAGCTTATGTATTTATTTTCTTGTCTTATATTCAAGCTGCTTTATAATCATTCCATCTGCTTCTCTCACAGAACAGAGCCCACTTGGTATACCAGCAGATGAAGAACTTAAGGAGTGTGTCTAACCTTATTCACCTTAGCAACTGAGAGTCTGCTCTGTGACCATTAGGCACCATGGGAAAGAGAGATAACCGGGTAGCCTATATGAATCCTATAGCAATGGCCAGATGGAGGGGCCCATCTCAACCTGTAGGCCCAACAATACAAGATTATCTGAATCGACCAAGGCCCACCTGGGAAGAAGTGAAGAAAAAAATAGAAAGTAAAAAGAAAGGTTCCAAAGCATTGGCAGAATTTGAAGAAAAAATGAATGAGAATTGGAAGAAAGAGCTAGAGCAAAGCAGGGAGAAAGCATTAAGTGGAAATGAGGGTCCGTCCAGAAAAAGAGAACGAAAGAAAAAGAAAAAGAAGAAATCTTGTCAGTCTTCATCTTCTTCATCAAGTTCTGATTCTTCGAGCAGTTCTTCAGATTATGAGGTTGAGAAAAAGAAACGAGGAAAAAAGAGAAAGAAAAAGAAGAAGCATTCACACAAATCATCAGACAGCTCTACATATGAATCTGAATCAGAAAGCAAAGAGTATAGAAAAAAGAAAAAGAAGTCAAGGGATGAAACAGAGAAAGAAAAGTATATTAGAAGTGTCAGCAAAAAAAGAAAGAAGACTCACCCTGAGGATAAACCTCTATCATCAGAGTCCTCATCAGAATCAGATTACGAAGAGGAGATCCAAGCAAAGAAGAAGAGAAGACATGAAGAGCAAGAACAAACAATGGAAAAAACAAAGAAGAAGAAAAAGAAACATCACAAGAAACATAGTAAGAAGAAGAAAAAGAAGTCCAGTTAAGTCACAAGTCAGGATAACATCAAGATGAAATAAAGCAAGATTTCTCTATTTAAAAAGCAAGGCCTAAAAGAAAATCCAACTGTGAATGTTTGGGCCCATTTACCAAAATGCATGAATTTCCCTGTGTTAATAGAATTATTCTTGGACTTTGAATTTTCAGTCAAATGCCACTGTGTCAGAAAGGGCCATAATTGTTGCCTGTGACGTATATATAGGATTTTGTTTGTGTCTTTTTCCTTCCAGTGTTTACTCTGACACCTGAGATGCTGTTGTCACACTAGTGGTTAAAATGGTTGGAATTAAAGTAAAATGTTTTAGATAATATTTATGACAGAAATATATCTAATTTTAAAGTTATCTAATTTGGGTATATGTTATCCAAAAGATCCAGACAAATATAATTGACATTTTTGAAGCATGGACTAAACATTGATGTCTCAAAATCTTTATTTTTGAAGATAAGTTTAATTTATTTCATTTTTCTCCTTAAAAAACTTTTGTTTACATGGGGAAAGAGCTTGTGGGGGACTGGGGTGAGAGTTTGTTATCACTTTGGCTAGCTGAATAGTGTGCCTTTGATCCTTACACATTCTATTTTTGCCAGTGCAGCAGCCATTCTTTTCTTACTTAGTGAAATTCTGGTATGTTGTTGTATGCTGCTTCAAGTGAACAAGAAAGACAACAACTTAACAGTATAAGTAAGCCCCCAATTCTATGAAATTTACCTCTAATTCAACAGTACTGAATAGAATTTAGCATTAGAATGTTACATGATTTGCATTATCTTTGATACCCATTGGAGGGGAATAATTTTAAATAGACCCTGGTATTTTTTGATTAATAAAGATTCTGAAATATTTTGCATGTTTTATACTATTAATTTTTGATTATCCACAGATATTCTATATAACCGGTACTCCTTTTTATATGATTTATGCTTAAAATACAAGTTTCAAGTTTGTAATTTCTTACTCTTACTATATTAATTTCATTACTGTGTTTAATTTCACACTTGCGAAAATATTTAGCATGTACAAAAGAAGGTTTTTAAAAATTATTTAATGCCTTCATATTGAAGCTGGTTTACTGTAAGCAAGTTGAGTGCCAGACCTCTAGTATATTGTGTGTCTTGTTATACAAAACTACTGCCAAAATTTTAGTAAATATACTGTTTTTAAAGATTGTTGTCTTAAGCATTACTAGTGAATTAAAATAAGAGTTGAATTTGGGAGATAATGATATCATTGATCTTCCTATGTCATATTTTACTAAGAACCCGTGCCTCATTTCTGTTGCTGATTCTTGTTAACCACTAATGCTGAAATGAGTTGAAAATTATTTTTACTTTACATTTTTATATATCAGAATAATATGATTTATAAATTGGTGTTTCAAAAAATACCTATTACAGGAGATGGGCCAATTGTAATGTCATATGTACAAAATATTTTGGCATGATGAGAGTCAATAGCTATTTTTTTTTAATTGCCCATTTCGCGTCGGGTCCCTTGAATCACAAGCAAAACTATTATAAAAATAGAAAACATCAAGTAGGTAAATAACATATTGGCTCCTTACATTTTTGGAGTGGAATAAGAAAACCTCTCGGTGAGGTTCTTGAAAAATTATAAATGTAATAACATGTTAAATAACATTAAAGCTTCGTAACATGTGTTTCCTAATATATATAATCTATATATCTATAAGCTGATAAATTTATTATATTTAAGGGATATTTTGTATCCATATAAAGTTTTTCAAAAATTGTTGTTCATTAAAATATGAAAAAGCTTATATCATTTGTGGAAAGTGGCAAAGACAATGACAACTTATCAAATGTGCTCTTATCACTACCCAGCCCATTGTAGTTGACTACTTCTAGCAGAGGGTTTGCAGAGAGATTGTAAACAGAAGCGATGTGTCCTTTCCATAGTGGAGCTGTAAAAAGTCCTGCCTGGATCCTCCAGCTCTCTCTTTACTTGCCATGATGATCTGAAACCAATGTGCTCCTAATGGCATTCCTATAAGATGGATGCAACCTGGGTCTCTAAGTCACTGTTTGTAAGTTACCTGTCCTGAAGAGCTGATGGACTTGCAGTGAATGTTTTTAGAGTGAGAAATAAATTGCTATGTGTTAAGCCACTGAGATTTGGGGGTATTTTTTGATACAACGGCTTCATCACCTAACCTAATCTAATAACATAGAGCTCTAGAATGTTTATTTCATTATTTACATAAAATAACTCATATCTTCTATCACATCTCTCTGTGGTCTGCAGTTGTTCAGAGGTGACCATTTATGCATAGTAGAAGGAAATGTCATTTCATTTGCATGGTTATTTTATTTAATGATTGAAGAAGAGAATAGTCCAGCACAGTGGTCCGCAAACTCATTAGTCAACAAAGCCAAATATCAACAGTACAATGATTGAAATTTCTTTTGAGAGCCAAATTTTTTAAACTTAAACTATATAGATAGGTACATTGTTATTAACTTAATTAGGGTACTCCTAAGCTGGCCTTTGCTAAAAATGTCCTCAATCTGATTGAGGTATGTTTGCTGAGGTCGACCCCTTCCAACTTCCCATCCACGCTCGTCTTGTATACTTGTGGGGGCGCCCACGTACAGTGCGATTGAAACTTCGTGGCCCATGCGCAGAAGTCGGTATTTTGTGGAAGAGCCACACTCAAGGGGCCAAAGAGCCGCATGTGGCTCGCGAGCTGCCATTTGCCGACCACTGGTCTAGCATAATATTTCATGCTTATCAGCAATGCTGACAGACTAGGACAGTGATGGCGAACCTTTTGAGCTCGGCGTGTCAGCATTTTGAAAAACCCTAACTTAACTCTGGTGCCGTTTCACATATAGAAATTTTTTGATATTTGCAACCATAGTAAAACAAAGGCTTATATTTTTGATATTTATTTTATATATTTAAATGCCATTTAACAAAGAAAAATCAACCAAAAAAAATGAGTTCGCCTGTCACCTCTGACACGCGTGTCATAGGTTCGGCATCACTGGGCTAGGAAGTAAAGCTTCATTATTCCTCTGATTATAGCCAAAACAATCTTCCAGGAAAGGTTTTGGGAAGGACATTTAAAAAAGCTCTCATGATGACTTTATGAAGAAGAGGAATGCTGTGTTTTAGAAGTAAGGCATTCATATATGGTACAGAAAAGTGATATGGACATATGTAGAGAGCAATAGGCTAAACGGATTCAGGTGATCATTTAATATGTAACCTCTATATTGAAATTTTTCCCTTACATGAAAAACACTAAAATTGATTTATGTGACTGATAAGAATAATACTTTTAGCTATAACATTCAACTAACTTTGTGGAAAGGGAAGCAGTGAGAAAGTCAATAAGAAAGTAGATGGGAGAGGACAACAATCAATATAATCTATATTAAGAATGTAATTGCAAGCACAAAAAGAAGAATTTGAAACATCTCAGGCTGTAAAAGGATTAGCTTGGACATAAGAAGAATGAATAAAATTTGAGGTTCTGGTTTTATATCTTGTATATGATAGTTCCTTTGTTTATTATAAATTTATCTTGAGAAAGTTGTACCTTTGGCATTGTAACTCTGTAGTTATTTCCTGTTTAGTTATATTTATTTTACAAAGAAATATTTAATATGATGAAGGTTTATAGCTACTTCTTGACTCATGAAAACTGTGGTCAAACATTCAAACATACCTATGCACTTTAGCGGTGAACTAATTTTTCTAATCCTTTCTGAGCTGAAAACAAGATGTGTTCTTTTTTTTAAAAAAATGGCTCTATCACTTTTACTTGACTCTTTCATGATATTTACCTTAGTCTACCTACTATTGTGTGTTTTGTTATAATTGTTCCTAACACTGGCTCTTGGCTAAGCACCAGGTTGAAAATCTTGGTGTGCCATTTCTTGATGTGTGAGCCCAATTAAGTTAGTTGTTTTTTTTTGTGGTTTTTTGTTTTGTTTTGTTTTTTTACCTTGGTGTGCCTCAATTTTCTCAGATACAAAGTCAGAAGAAATAATAGTGTCTATCTCCAGGATTATTACGAGAATAAGACAGAATAACATTGAAAGCATTAACACAGTTCTCGGTACATAGTAAATGCTCAATAAATGTTATTTCCTCTTTTTGCTGCTATCATCATCACCATTTTAATCATCATCAATATTATATCATCATCCTATCCCCACTACTGTATTTTAACCTCCTTAAAGGTAAGATGCTGTTTCATCTTTTATCTCTTGCAGTGATGGTACACAGTGTTTTGCATATGATAAGTGCCTCATGATTTTCATTAAACTGAATTAGTCGGTCAGGCCCTGGAAGAAAGGAGAATCTAAATGAATGCAATGTATCAGATGCTATGTATAAGCCCCTTACCTCACATTTTATGCAGCTTACTGAAATATAATTAATATACCATCTGATTTACCTTTTAAAACTATACAATGGTTTATACTGCAGGGGTCCTCAAACTATGGCCCATGGGCCACATGCAAATACAAATATTGTATTTGTTCCCATTTTTTTTTTACTTCAAAATAAGATATGTGCAGTGTGCATAGGAATTTGTTCATAGTTTTGTTTGTTTTTTTTAAACTATAGTCCGGCCCTCCAACGGGTCTGAGGGACAGTGAACTGGCCCCCTTTTTAAAAAGTTTGAGGACCCCTGGTTTATAGTATATTTATGGATACTTGAAAGCAAAACCACAATCAATGTTAGTACATTGTGATCACCTCAAAAAGAAACTCCATATTCTCTTTTTCATATCACCATCAGTTTCCATATTCTTAAACCACTATTGACATACTTTCTGTCTCTATAGATTTCCCTGTTCTGAACATTTCATATAAATTGAATTATATGTGGTCTTCTGTGGCTGGCTTTTTCCACTTAGGATAATATTTTCAAGGTTCATCCATTTTGTTGCACATATCAAGAACTATAACAAGATGGTATGAAAGAAAATCTAGTTCATCTACAAAATTTCTGTTAGAACCTGAAGCAATACCACCTCCATATTAGATGTGTTGGGTATCATTAGCCTGACTTACATTGCTTTAAATATTGCAAGCTACTGAGGCATTATATATTCTGGACATATAAATGTTCAAATAAGGATTTGTGAGAGATAATTGAACCAAAATTTATAATGGAGGCTGATAACATCAACAGAAGATGAGTAAGAATGGATATGCTAATATTCACCCCAATGAGCTACTACATTGAATGGTATAATCAAAAACTCTATCTGGAGTTCTCAGATATATTTTCCCAGAAACTGTTTACTAAAACCAAATGATGATTATTATTAACTAGAGGCCTGGTGAATGGATTCATGCAACAGTGGAGTCCCTTGGCCCGGCCTGCACCCTCTCACAATCTGGGACCCCTCAGGGGATGTCAGAGAGCTGGTTTTGGCCCTATACACACAGAGTATGCATATAAGATCTTTGGTTAATCTCTTCCCACCCACGGCCCTCCCCCACTTCCCTTTGAGATTCATCAGTCTGTTCCATGTTTCTATGCCTGTAGTTTCTGCTCCTGCATTGAACATCTGCTCCCAGGTGGTCAGTGTGCATAATAGCTATTGGCCAGTCAGCAGGTCAGCTGGTCACTTAGGCATATATATATTATAAATGACCTTATTGCTAGCTATTTGAGCATTTTTGCCCATTTAGAGAAGTAGATTTCTTATTTTTCTTTAATTTGAGCTGAAATAAAGTTTAAAGTTTATAGAATTATTTTATATACTGTAAAATGGGCGCCTATTCTGCTATCTTACTAAGAACTCAAAATGCCATAGCTCCATAGAAACTTATCTTACCTAATAATAGACAAACATGTAAATTAACCATCCCGCCACTATGCTCACCAGCCAATCCGGAAAGTATGCAAATTAACCCAACAAAGATGGTGGTTAATTTGCATATGTAGGCAAGAAGCGGCAGAGCAAAGACTGAAGGCTCCGGCTGGAGCGAAGGCCTGGGTCCTGGGTGCCAGAGGAAAACTGGTGCTGACAGTCAGGGGAAGGGAAGGCCTATTGCACGAATCTCTTCATGCAACGGGCCTCAAGTGAAATATAAATATAAATAGAAACCAATTTATAACTATTTTATAAGTTAAAATGGTTATATTAAGTCCTCAAATATTTGCATGGACTTTATTTTTCAAAACACATCTTGATGACCAGAAGAGAAAAATGGTGGCTGAATAGTCAGCAGTGTTGTGCACCTCTGCCTAGGGCTAGGCCAGAAAATCAACTAAATTGGAGAGCATCCACTGTGAATTAACAAATAAGACACAGATGAGGAGGCAATTTTCAATAAGGAAGGGGAAAGGACACCTAGAGAACATCCCTTGCCATGACCCATATGGAATCATCACCATGGCCCAGCAGTGAGTAGTGCAGTACCTCCTAGCAGGCTCCCAGAAGTCTGCAGGGAGCATGCACCACCAGAGTGAGCTCCTGCATCAGGCCTCCTCACCAGCTCGCTGCGACCCAACATCTAGGATCTGGCTCCAGGACCCCACAGCAAGTGCAAGCCAGGGGGAACCCTTTGTCCCAACCCCCACCCCAGACCCAGGAACCATGCTGCTAGCCTGACCCAGAGCACCTGGCACCTGCTCCACCCCCAACCCTGGGACCTGCTGTCAAGGCAACCTGGAGCAACCCAGAGTATGCCCAGTCTGGGCCACAGGGGAGTTCTGACTGTGCAACCCAGAGCAACCTGCACCCACTCCATCCTGGTCCCCAGGACAATCCTGCCAGGGCCATCCTGAGCAACCCAATGCACACCTCATCCCAGGCAACAGGGGAGCATGGACTGAGTGACCCAGGGAAACCTGCTCCCGCTCCACACTTAGGAGGAGAAAACTGGAGCAACCTAGTATGCATCTCACTCTTGGCTACAAGAAAGTGGAGGCTGTGCTACTCAGAGCAACCTGCACCCACTCCACCCCGAGCCCAGGGTCTTGCTGCCAAGGCAACCTAAAGTAACCTGGGATGCACCTTACTCATGCCACAGAGGAGCTGTGACTATGCGACCCAGAGCAACCTGCACCTGCTTCTTCCCGGCCCTTGGGACAGTCCTGAAGTGGCTACCTGGAAAATTCCAGCACATGCTTCACTCTGGGTCATAGAAAAGGGCTGCCAGGGTTACCCAGAGCAAACCAGTGTGCCTAGCCAGGGGTCACAGGATCACACTTTAAGTGCATTGCCATAGGTACTTAGGGTGCCACCCTGCAAAAGTTGCCAGAGCAGCACAGCAAATTGCATGATGGAGGGCTCTGGGTCTTCACATGGAGTTGCACATTGGAGGAACTGCGCACATTCTCCCATCAGCCTAAGCACCTGAAGCAGACAACTGAGGGACCAGATCCGTGGGACAAGGTGATATAACCCAGAGCACAGACAATAAAGGCATGAGACTCAGGCAGACACAGCCTCTGGGCTAATGATTTCCAAACCAATGCCATGATAGGGTCTTCGACCCCTCAAACCCTAAGCAAGGTGCCCAGGGCCAGAAAGAGACAGAAAAAAACAGGGAGACAAAGAAACAAACACCCAAGGGGGGGAAAAAAAACAAAAACAGGAATTGCAGAAAGGGCACTAAATGAAATGGAGGCATGCAATATGTCAAAAAAAAAAAAGAATTCAGAGTAAAGGCCTCTCCTGCCTCCTCAGCAACGCTAAGGATGTTAAACTGCAGCTTATGTCTGCTCCCCCCTGGAAAATGGACATCCCCCAAGGGCTTCCGGGCTGCCAGAGGGATGTTTGATTGCCATCTTAGGCCCCATCCCCTGGGGAGCAGGCCTAAGACAGCAAGTGGTCACCCCTGAGAGGTCCCAGACGGCGAGAGGGCACAGGCCCGGCTGAGGGACTCCCTTCCCCCGAGTGCACAAATTTTTGTGCACCGCACCTCTAGTAGTTTATAAAAGTATTGGCTTTTGATTAAGTGAAAAATTAAGTAAAATTTTTAAAAATTAGAAATTAAGAAAGATATGATCCTTCCCAGGTTTGATAGAAACTGATATAAGGGGCTTGCTGTTTCCTGCTCAGTAGATCCAATTAGCATAATATCATCAATCTAGTGTTCCAAAAATTATATCCTATGGAATGTTAAGATTATCAAAGTTCCTCTGGACTATATTATGACCAAAAGCAGTAGAGTTCACAGTCCTGTTGTAGTACAGTAAATACTATATCAGTGTCTGTGCTATGTAAATGTAAGCTGTTTCTGGTATTCCTTACTGAATAGAAGGTAAAGGAAAGCATTTTACAGGTAAGTAGGTACATACTAGATTCCAGGCACTTTGTTGATTTGCTCCAGTAAATATACATATTTGAAACCACAGCTACAATTGACATAACTTCCTGTTTATTTGCAGTTATCTACTATCATTGTCTATGATCTATCTGGTTTTTGCACCAGCCAAACAAGTGTGATAAATGGGAGTGTTATAGAAATCATTTCCCCATGAATCTCTAAATTCTTTGATGGTGGCACTAATCTCTGCAAATTCTTCAAGGCCTTTTGGTTTGTTATCTTGAAAGAGGCACCCGCTTCACTTTTTCTACCATAATAGCCCTTCATGAGGCTATTTTTCTACTATAATAGCCTTCTCACTTGACATATCATCGCTTCAAAAATCAATTCTATAAAGTATTTCAACTTAACTCCATGAGACAAGGAGCCATTGTGAAATTCTACCAGTTACTTAATAGATTTATTCTTGCTATATAAACTGCAACCAATGAAATAAAAGAAGAGGTCTACATTCCAAATGGGTGTATTGTGAAATGGATGTTGGCCAAGACTCCATCTCTCCTCTGATTTCACTGAGCCCCTAATTTGAGAAGTGAACTACAGTGGCTTTTGTCTCTATGCATCAGCCAAAATTCCAGGTAAGTAGTTATTAATCCCCAGAAAGTCTGGGTATTTTTCTTCCCTCAGTGAAGTTACTTGTGCTTTCTCACTGAAGCAGGATGGGTCATTATGTAAGCCTGTGATCACATTGAAGGTCCCTCCTTACAAGTTGACAGTTTGTCTCTCAGTTGAAGGGCTTTGACCCAATTGAAGTTGAGGATTTGGAGAAGAGGCCATGGGTTCCCACTATGGTGACTCAAGTGAGCCTTGTAACCTGACTTGGAATTTTTCCATCTTTATTACCCACTAGCAACTTATTATAAGGCTGTCACTCTATTTAATTTCTAGGCCACAGTGTGCTGTATGTCAAAATACTCATTAGCTTATTGCATTCTTTGGCTTATTGTGAAATTGCACACACCTTGTTTCTGATAGTTAACTATTGCTACTAGACCTTTACCATACCAGGATCCCATTAATGACATTGACATCAGGGAACCCAACTCTACCACAACAACCTCTGTTTTATCTTTACTTACAGAGTTCAGCTACTATAGAATCGAGAAGATGTCATATAATGAATCCATCCCAACATTGCCATTTCTCTGGAACTTTGGTCTCTTTATCTAAATACAGTAGTTCTCAAACATCACTGTATATCATAATCACCTGGAAGGTTTGTTAAAACACATTTCTGCATCACATGCAAAAAGCTTCTGAGTAAGTAATCCTCAGTGGTCCCCAAGAATTTGAAATTTGACAAGTTCCCAGGGTAAGCTTATGATGCTGGCCTAGGGACTATTTTTTAAGAACCACCCAGTATATATGCCAAGAAAATATTAGCATTTTTACCTCATTAATTGTAGGATATTCTTTTTATTTTATTTTATTTTTTCAACTATAGTTTAATTCAATATAATTTTGTATTAATTTCAGATGTACAGCATAGTGATTCAATAATCATATACCATACTTTACAAACTTTTTCCTCTGATATATCCAGTAACCTCTTGGAAACATATATAGTTACTAGAGGCCTGGTGCACAAAAATTTGTGCACTCAGGGGGGAGGGCGGGTCCCTCAGCCTGGCCTGTGCTCTCTCGAAGTCTGAGACCCCTCAGGAGATAACGACCTGCTGGCTTAGGCCTGTTCCCGGGTGGCAGAGAGCAGGCCCAATCCCTAGGTGCAGCCCTTGGTCAGGTTCAGAGCAGGGCCGATTGGGGAGTTGGGGTGCCGCCCCCTGTCATGCACAGCGCAGGGCGGATCGGAGGTTGCAATGCCACCCTCAGTCACGTTCAG
>NW_006282082.1:205918-207956 GCF_000327345.1 Myotis davidii | reverse complement strand
GTTTGAGCCCTCCGTCACTGAAGCAAGCAAGCCTCATGTTAGTTTCAAGCTGCCTGGCGGCCGGCCGCCATCTTGGCTGGCAGTTAATTCACATATTGCCCTGATTAGCCCATGGGAAAGGTAGCGGCCGTATGCTAATTACCGTGTTTCTCTTTTATTAGATAGGATTATAATATTTTTGACTATCTTCTCTACGCTATACTTTACATCCCCATGTCTATTTTGTAACTACCAATCTGTACTTCTTAATTCCTTCAACTTTTTCACCCAATTCCACAACTCTTTTTAGTTCTAGCAACCATCAGTTTGTCCTCTGTGTCTGTGTCTATTTCTGTTTTGTTTGTTCATTTATTTTATTGTTTAGATTCCACATATAAGTCAAATAATGTGGTATTTGTCTTTCTCTGACTGAATTATTTTACTTAGCATAATACCCTCTAGCTCCATCCCTGCTGTCACAGGTGGTAAGATTTCATTACTTTTTATGGCCTCTTAATATTCTACTCATTCATTTATGGCATTTGGGTGACCTCCATAGCTTGACTATTGTAAATAACACAGCAATAGACATAGGGATGTATATAATATTTTGAATTAGTGTTTTTAGTTTCTTTAGATGTGTTTCCAGAAGTGGAATCACTGGGTCATAGGAAGTTCCATTTTTAATATTTTGAGGAACTTCCATACTGATTTTCACAGTGGCTTCACCAATATGCATTCCCAACAACAGTGCATGAGGGTTTTCTATTCTCCACATCCTTTCCAAAACTTGTTTGTTGGTTTATTGATGATAGCCATTCTGACAGGTGTGAGGTGATATCTTATTGTGGTTTTAATTTGCATTTCTATGATGATTAGTGACACTGAGCATCTTTTCATGTGTCTATTGGCCAATTGTATGTTCTCTTTGAAGAAATGTCTAGTCAGGTCCTTTGCCCATTTTAAATTAGATTAATTTTTTTTGGTGTTGAGTGGCATGATTTCTTTAAAAATTTTGGATATCAACCCCTTATCAGATGTATAATTGGCAAATATATTCTCCTGTTCAGTGGGTTGTCTTGTCATTTTATTGATACTTCCCTTTGCCATGCAAAAAAATTTTACTTTGATGTAATCCCATTTGTTTATTTTTTTTAATTTTGTTTCTCTCACCCGACAAGATATATCAGAAGAAAATATTACTAGCCCTAGATGGTTTGGCTCAGTGGATAGAGCGTTGGCCTGCAGACTGAAGGATCCCAGGTTGGATTCCGGTCCAGGGCTCATGCCCAGGTTACAGGTTCGATATCCAGTAAGGGGGTGTGCAGGAAGCAGCTGATCAATGATTCTCTGTCATCATTGATTTTTCTATCTCTCTCTCCCTCTCCCTTCCTTTCTGAAATCAATAACAATATATTTTTTAAAATTTTCACTATAAGAAATGTCTGAGATTCTACTGCCTATGTTTTCTTCTAGGGTTTTTAAGGTTTTGAGTCTTACCTTTAATTACTTAATCCATTTTGAGTTTATTCTTTTGTTTGGTGTAAGAAGGTGCTGTAGTTTTGTTTTTGCATGTATCTATCCTATTTTCCCAAAACCATTTATTGAATAGACTATCTGTACCCTATTGTTTGTTTTTTCATCCTTTGTAAAATATTAATTGACCATGTAGGTGTGGGGTTATTTCTGGGCTCTTTATTCTGTTACATTAATCTCTGCATTTGTTTTTATACCAATACCATGCTTTTTAATTTTTATGTCCTTATGATATAGTTTGATATCAGGTAGTGTGATTCCACTTTGTTCTTCTTTTTCAAGTCTGCTGTGACTATTAGGGGTCTGTCATAATCCCATACACGTTTTTGGATTATTTGTTCTGTGAAATACGCCATTGGTATTTTGATAGGAATTATATTGAATTTATAGGCTGCTTTGGGAACTGTAGGACATTCTTGAGTCCAGAATTCTATTAAATTGAGAGTGGAAAATTTGAGCCTCTCAAGTTTGTAAAGAAAAGCTAGACAAATTAGGATGTTAGTCCTGAGAGATTGAAGCTAGA
>NW_006282082.1:201228-205890 GCF_000327345.1 Myotis davidii | reverse complement strand
GGGGGGGGGGGGGGGGGGCACAAGAGAAAGAAAAAAAATGTAGTACTGTATATCATACAATAAAATAGTATAAACAGTTTCATGTTTTACTTATGGATATATACATTTCTGATAAACATGGAAAGTTATGCATGGGAATGATAACATCTAACAGTATATTGACTACATCTAACTGTTAGGAGAAAAATGCATTGCATTTTTTCAGTGAATGACTGTATTTATAATGATTTATTTCCTAAGTTAGTTCGTGGTATAAAGGAATGTATGTATCGTTCTCCTGATATTTTTATATGTCTAACATATTACATAATAAAAGGGGACTGAAATAATGGAAACCTCATTTTTTGTTTTACCTAATCAAATAATTATCTTTATGAACTATTAAACAAAATTTTCAATATTCTGATTAGCAAAGTAACTGTTTCCACTATTGGTGCTCAGATAAAGAAATCAAAATTTAGTCATGTTGGAATTTTGTTTTGAATTATGCCTATAAATATATTTTTAATTTTGTGCATGCCATATTGTACTATCAACCACTCAACTCATTTATGTATACATTTTTAAATTTCTTATGAAACTACCTTTGACATGGCTGGATTATGATTAATTGTGACAAAATCCATGTCAGAAATGAAAAATTCTAACACAGCCATACTAAATATGTCTTTCAGCATATTCTTTTTATATTTTTTAAATTTTTTAAAATTATAATTGATATATAATATTATATTAGTTTCAAGTGCATAACTCAGTGATTAGACATTTATATCACTTATGAAGTGATCACTCTGATAAAAATAGTATTATCTTGAATATAAAAGAAGCCTCTAAAATTAATTAATTTACTTTTCACTACTTCCTTATCTGTCTGCTTCCCTATAAAATGAAAATTTATATAATGATAATTATACATACATATATCACATATGGTCATGGAGAAGAATGGAAAGGTTAATATACATATATGTAAAATCTTGGAATAATGTCTTGCATATAGTAAGGGCTACATATGCATTTTTATTTTATAAATATTGTATTTAGATTAGCAGGTGTTTTTTGTATAGTGACCAAGTTGTTATCTGGGAGTACATCATTGTGTTTCTAAGCATTTGGTGTTTTTCAATATTGCAAATTTTATTTTAAATTTTGTTATAAAATGATACACTGCTATTTCTGCATAATTGACTTTACTGAAATTTTCTTAATAACTTGATATATTATAAATGTTTGCATACAAAGAGAAAAGTATCAAAAAGAAGGTACAATCTCAATTAATGGGTTTTAGAATTCAAAGCACATCTGTTAATTCTATCGTAGTTTTTACTTTAAGTTCCTCTATTGTATTTAGTTTTGTTATTTTGTAATTTGATGAATAAAGTATATCACAGGGTAATTTTGTTTCCTTTCATTTCTCTTTGTTTCTAGTAGTTTATAACTACTGTTGCTTCATATATTTAAGCCTCTCTTTATATTTCTGCTCAAAATACATTTCTTGTAAGCAACATATTATTGAATTATATTTCTAATTCAATACGAGGTGTTATATGATTTGATGATGAATCTAGGCTACCTACAATTATTGTGATAATTGTTATATTTTGCTGCCAGATTAGATCACAATGTTTTTGTTCATTTATTTATTTGCACATGGACATATAATTGTTGTAGAACTGAGGTCCCTGTTTCCTTGCTCACTGAGAGCTGGGGCAGGTTTGCAGGTATGTATGTATCGTTCCTCTGCTTTCAATCTTTCTGACATTCCCTTATGCCACAACTCCCTGAGATCAGCTAAAAAAAAATCTATGCATTTAAGGCTTCATGTAACCTTAGGTCCACTTATTTAATCAAGGATAATTTTATGTTGGTGACATTAATTGCATTTGAAAATCCCCTTTTGCTATTTAATGTAACTTATTAAATTAATAAGTTTCTAGGATTGGAATTGTGGACAATTTGGAGGATATTCTATCTATCACAATATACACTAAGATTTATGTCCCTTCCAAACAAACAAAAAAATATTCAGTTCATCCAAATATCTTCAATTTTCTCATTCCATTACAACATTACAACTCTAAGCCCCTAAAATCTCATATAAATCTTATCAGCCTAATAATCCAAAATATTACCATCTAAATCAGGTGTGGATGAGGTTCTGACTATAATCCATTAAGTAAAACAGGGCACAACTCCTCTCCATCTGTGGGTCTATAAAACTAAAACAACAACAAAAATACACACATACACACACACACACTAGAACAACCAAAAAACAAATTATCTCTCACAATGTCTATAGCAGATATAGACATTACTGGACTTCAGTAACAAATTTCCAAAAAGAGATATTGGATAGTGAAAAAGAATCATCACTCCAAATCAGTTTTAAAATCCAGCCCTTCAAGTTCCTTATGATTCAATAACAGAATAATTGCGTGTGGCTTTCGTGTCTGTGCTTCATGCTCTTAGCTTTTCTTTCAGCTTTTGGCTCTGCCCTCTGAGCCATCGTTTCTTTTTCATGAGCGGTAGCACATGTTTGCAGCTGAGTAGTTTTATCTGCCTGCTTACTGCCAGCAGTATTTTGAAGGATCAGCAACCTTCTTTCATTCTGCACTCTCTTCATCTTTTTCAATCCAAGTTGGCAATGTTTCTGCTGATATAAAATTTCAAGAACTTTGTGGGTCTCCTGTGAATGTCACAAGGATTCAGCTCATTAGACAGCAGTTAGCTCTGCAAATCTTTCTGAGATGATCCCGTCTCTATTTCTGGCTTCTGCCAAGATGTCTAAGGGATACTAGTCTGGGAATTCCTAGAGGCATCCTGATCTGTTTGTGGGGATGTGAGTTAAACCATTAATCTCATCAAATAGCATTTAGTCTGACTAAATACTCTGACATTTTTGGTATTTATAGTATAGGCTGAAGTTTTCCCAAGTCATCAAGTTCTGGTTTCTTTTTGTTTCACCGTACTTCCCTTAATTTATTTCTCTCTTTTTGCATTGCACTATAAACAGCAAGAAGAAACCAGACTGCACCTTCAATACTTTGCTTTGAAGTTGCATCTAAATGACTAGGACTTCATTAACAAATTCAGTTTTCCATATAATGGCAGGACACAATCCACTAAACTGTTTGCCAGTGCAAGACAAGGGTCCTTTTTTGGTTTCTGAAAACATGACCCTCACTTATTTTTGAGACTTCGCCAGAAGTATCCTCCCAGTCCAGATTTCATGGGGATGTAGACTTTCTCTAAAGTGATTTAGGTTTCTCTTACATTGTCCCCCCTTCCTTTTGAACCCTCACAAGCAGCATCCGTATATTTACTGACAGTGTGGTCAAGACAATATAGGGCTCTTTTCTATCGTACACCTGAGAATTCTTCCAACCACCACTTACTACATGATCCCAAACTCACCTGCACATGTTTCAGTATTTGTTATTTAACTTCCCCACTTCCGGTACCAAAATAAGCATTATTTTTCCACTGCTGCTATAACAAACTACCCAAAATTTAATGACTTAAAACAACACTCATTTATCATATCACAGTTCTGCGGGTTAGAAGCCCAGGCACAACATGGCTGAGCCCTCTGCTCAAGGCTTCACAAAGGCTAAGTCAAGATGTTGGCAGATCTGCATTCCTTACGAAAGATCTGGGGGGAATCTGCTTTGAGCTTTTTCAAGTGTTGGTCAAATACATTTCCTAGTATCAGAGCTCTAAGGTCCCCATTTCTTTCTGTCAGTGGGAGCCAGTCTTTCTTTCTAGAAGCTGCCCACCTTCCTTCTCATGCTTTCCACTGAGTCCCTCTCATGCTTTAAATCTCTCTGACTTCTCTTTGCTCTGACTCTAATTCCAGCTATAACTTTAGTGACATCTGTACTGTCCCTTTTGCCATGTAAAATAACATAGTCACAGGTTACTAAGATTAGTATATGCACACATTTTGGGGCCATCCTATTTACCTCCATATTTTAAATGCTAATAGGAGAGCCGAAACCGGTTTGGCTCAGTGGATAGAGCATCGGCCTGCGGACTGAAGGGTCCCGGGTTCGATTCCGGTCAAGGGCATGTACCTGGGTTGCGGGCACATGCCCAGTGGGAGATGTGCAGGAGGCAGCTAGTCGATGTTTCTCTCTCATCGATATTTCTAACTCTCTATCTCTCTCCCTTCCTCTCTGTTAAAAAATAAATAAAATATATTTTAAAAAAATGCTAATAGGAGAAAAATAGGTTATTGTATTTATCTTCTGGTAGTTGATTTTTATGCTTTGCCCAGAGTTTTTGGGTGTAGTCAGCAAAAGAGACAGGCAATAGTTAGTTACTCTATCTTGGCTGGCTCCAGAAGTACTAATCTTTCTTTTTTAATTGATTAATTAAGAAACAGGTGTTTATTTAGTACCTTTTATGCACTTGGCACTGTGAGATACTAGGCCAAAATATATAGCATGTTGTTCCTGATGTTAAAAAAACTGATAGTAGAATCAACATCATTAAAATGTCCATACTACCCAAAGCAATCTATAAATTCAATGCACTTTCCATTAAAATGCCAAAGGCATACTTCACAGATCTAGAACGAACTCTCCAAAAATTCATCTGGAATAAAAAAAGACCCCGAATAGCTGCAGCAATCCTGAGAAAGAACAAAGTAGGTGGGAT
>NW_006282082.1:180499-200135 GCF_000327345.1 Myotis davidii | reverse complement strand
CGGGGGAGGGTTGGGGGGCAGGAGAGAGGTGGGTAAGAGTTCAACCGAAGGACTTGTATGCATGCATATGCGCATAACCAATGGACATAAGACACTGGGGGGTAGGGGAGGCCAGGGAATTCCCAAGGGCGGGGGAAAAAAAGGGACACATATGTAATACCCTTTGTAATACTGTAAGCATTAAAAAAAAATAATAAAATAAAAAAAAGAAAAAGAAAAAAATCATGAAAAAAACTGATAGTCTTTACAGTGAAGAATAAAATTTCATTAAATTCCCAGGTTCAGGAAACCTGAATTATATTTTTTAACGGCTAATTTCTCTACAAGTTATTTGACTCTGTCCTCCTGTAGCTCTGATTCGTTAATGAAGTTCATCAGAATAAGAACACTGCCGCCCTTTGAATATCAGCATATTCAGAAATAACTTTTAATTTTCTGGTTGACCATAAAGGCTGCACCAGTAAGAAGAGAAAAATAGTTATTTGAAAACTGCTGCCATAGAAATAGATTTATGTCAGTATTTCCAACAAATCATTTGAGTTGGAGGGTGAAGGTTGGGGGAGAGAATCAGAGCTGAAAAGGAAGAGTATTCACACACAAAAAGGAATGAAAAAATATATGTTTGAGAGAAAAATGTGAACGTGTGTATTGCATGTTTGCAGAGTCAACAGTATAAATGAGACAGTGCTAGCTACTTGGTTAATAGTTTTCAAAAGGAGTTAAGCATTCTAGTCTCAATATTATAAAAGAAAACAGTCATTGTCTATAATGAGTGCTTCAGGAAGATTTCTCTGGTGTTGAGCTCCTCAGTAATGATGTGCTTTGACATGACAAGAAAGCACTAGTGCATAGGTTCCAAGTGGAGAGAGATGGTCTAGATTTGAATCCTGGTTCCCAACGACCTGTGAAATCTTGGGTAAACAGTAGTTAAGTATAACCTCCCTGTGCCTTAGTGTCCTGATCTGTAGAATGGGAAGTTTAATTATAGTACTTGCCTCATTAAGTTATTGTAAGGATGAAATGAGTTTTACGTGTAAAAACTTAGATAAGTACCTGGCACATAGTGAGCACTCTGCTAGTTATTAGTGCAGAGAGCAACAATAACAATCAGGAACTTATGTGTGATTATGTGACTTCAGTGCACAGGCTGTTGCAAAAGTAGACTTTGTTGGAACTTAGGAGACAAAGGTACAGCCAGCAGGGCCTTTCCTCCACCTCAGGAATGACCTTCTGGAGCTTTGCATTTAATGAAAGATAAAGAATCTTGGCAAACAGAATATTAAAATATTTTCTTGATTTCATAGTGTTTTCAGTGTTATAGACAATTAGCCTGAAAGGTCTAGCTCAAGTTTGACCGATGGTGAAAAATTGAGAGAAAGAGAGACAAAGAGAAGAAAAGACAGTTATTTTCATCAAGCTCCTGTGGGAACCCTAATCAGACTAAGCCAGATGTTCAAGGCCAATTGGAGTGTGGGGGCCCTGTCCAGAGTACGTTGGATGTTCAAGGCCAATTTGCTACACACAGGTGCAAAAGCAAGGACACGGCAATCTTACTGTATGAACTGCACAGGTGTACTTTTCTATAACCCAAACAGTGATGTCACTATTTGGCAAGAAGCCTCTTTTGTCTGAGGTGGTAGAAAATGTACTACTGACCAGCAGGTGACTGGCTCCTGAGTTTACACTGTATTAGTAAGGGCTTCTTTGTGTGGCTACTTTGTAAGGCTAATTTGAAGAACTGTTTTGTCTGCTGGCTCCTTGGTAGCAATGGCTACTTGGTCTGCAATAAAGTCTCTCCTATACACCTGTGTCTTCTCATATCTTCTCTGTCTAATACTCAGTGTCCATGGGGGTACAGTCCTTAGCAGAGAAGGACCTGTAGTCCCACAATTGGCATAGTTGAGCAGGACAAGGAGGAACTTGAGCTCACAATTGAGGCAGCGAGCAGGGTTCAGGAGCAAGTACTCAGACAGCTCCTCTAGAAGATAAGCTTTATGAAAGCAAGGATTTTGTTTTGTTTGAGTGAAGATAAATCAATTAGTAATTTCTGTTATCATCCTAAGAGTTGTCAAATCCTATCTTATCTAAAGACTTTCTTTTATCCTTTAATATTCCAGATAGACACTGATCAGACACCTAGGTGTCCCAAGCCACCAATTGAAAATACTACATTTATCCACTTTTGTAGCCTTTTTATAGGTGAATGTGAATGGTGTTCTAACTTAATTAATTGTGAATTAAAGGAAAAAAGAAAACTCAGTATGTAAATGTCTTCCCATTCAAAGCAATCATGCCTTAAATTCATTAATTCTTTTATTTTTCTAACAGTGTTTTTCCAACTTCAGCATGTATAGGAATCTTGTGGAAAACATGTTCAAACATAGTTTGTTGGTCTTCACCCACAGCAATTCTCACTCAGTTCTGAGATGGGGCCCGATAATTTGCATTTTTAACAAGTTCCAGGGTGATGTTGCTGAGTCTGATCCAAAGACCACACCTTGGCACTGTGTTGGATGTTGAGAAAACAGTGTTAAACAAAAATAAGGTAAAGGTGATCATGGAGACTACAGTAGAAGGTGGGAAATCAAATAAATACATCAGGTAAAAACAATGCCACAAAGAAAAGAAAAGCAGGCTAAGGGATAGAAAGTGATGGGGTACGTTTCTAAAAAGCGTAGTCAGGAAAGATCCCTCTGTTTGGTGGCGTTTAGCAGACACCATAATGAATCTGAGTCAATGGGGAGGAATTAAATTTCTTAAACAACTCCATAATTAACATCGGTTCTCCTTTTGATTTTTAATATTGTATTGCATAAATCGACTGTTATTTCAAAAATGGAGTTGTGACAGCCCTTTGAAATCTGAGATAATTAGCAGTTGGATAAAATATTTAGCATTGATGTGTTAAAAACAAATAAAAGACACATTTCCCATATGTTTTTAAGATATAAGTTGTCCCCTACTTTTCGAGGAGACATATGGTCCTCACTGTGTACAAAGGAACGGGCTCTGAAAAGGTCCAACATGACCTTCCTTATAAAAGAAAACCAAGCTATTTAGGCAGTTCCTTAAAATTTTGAAGGACTCAGAAACAGCAGCCTTCCTCACGTGGTTCTTCATACCCTTGACAAAGAGACTCCTAGACCTTTTCTAAGAACAAAATGAATGCTGGTCCAATATGCTATGTTGAAATGTAGTTTTCCCCTTGTCTCAGCGTGGATGTCTATTCCTCAATGTTTTTTTTTTTTTTTTCCTTTGTGCCTCAGTTCTATCCCTTCTTTGAGGAAAGCCTCAGTTATGGTTTCTCCATGGCATATTCTTCAATTAACTGCCTCGGTTTTTTCTTAAAATAAACATAAGCAAACACATGAAATGTTATTAAGTATACCATTAAGAAAACATTTCTGTACTTTGCAAGAGGCAATGACATAAAGTTAGCCAAATTTATAAACTTTTAGTCAGATCTGGTGGCATCCCAGTGGTGCCACTTTATTGTCCTTTACAAATTATTTTTCCATCTGTGCTTATTCCTTGATTTCTGAAATCTGGATGCAGAGCTAGAAGACACTCTCTAATATTATAACTTTTCTTTTGGGTAAGAAGTTCCATATAATTACTCATCCTCCAAGAGGTTGTGCTTTGCTTGTGGATGTAAACTTCTATATACAGGAATAACTTGCACCTACAACAGGATAAGATAAGAAGGAGACATTCCAAATGACTTTTTTCTCCTACAGCCCTTGACTCAAAAATATTACCTTTTCTTTTGATAACAATAGGGAACTTTACTGGATTATCCAATGTAAGCTATGTTCCCTGAGCTGAGTTTTCACTTCTGACAACCTGATATGCTTCTCCTTAAACCATTTCTTCTTAGCATCAACCTCTGGGCTTTTTTTGTTAGTCCTTCATTTCTTGCCTTTGACAACAGTATTTACACACACACACACACACACACACACACACACACACACACACGGCTTTTTCTCTGTTGAACTGCAGCTTTGTCTAGCTTTACTTTACATATCCAGTTGCTGAGATATTTATTCTTTTGCTCATTATGTCATACAAACATTAAAAAATCACCCCTTAGTTATTTATCAGTTTTCTTCTTAGCTTACCAACTATTTCCTTATTTTTCTGACAGATACTTTAGGATGCAACCACCTGGAGTGTTGAGGTCTATAACAAGCAGATTTTCCTAACTATGTTCATACAAACAGTAAATCCTGCTTCAAAATATAATCAGGTGAAAGAGGAAATCTGTTCTGTTCTGCTTCTTATATAGCTATCTATATATAAAAAGGCCCAGAGACCGTTACGGTGGAATGACCAGAATGACCGGTCGCTATGATGTGCACTGACCACCAAGGGGCAGATGCTCAATGCAGGAGTTTTCCCCTGATGGTCAGTGGGCTCCCACTGTGGGAGCACTGCTCAGCCAGAAGCCAGGCTCATGGCTGGCGAGCGCAACAGCGGTGGCAGGATCCTCTCCTGCCTCTGTGGCAGCACTAAGGAGCAGCAAGCCAAATGGTAAGGAGCCAGCAGGCAGGCAGTAAGGAGTGAGCAGGCAGGCGGTTAGGAGTAAGAGGTCTCAGATTGCCAGAGGGCGCAGGCTGGGCTGAAGGACTACCCCCCTCCATGCACGAATTTTGTGTATTGGGCCTCTAGTCTATAATAATAAAAGCGCAATATGCTAATTAGACCAGATATCCTTCCAAACGACCTTCCTGATGAAGCTGGGGCTGCGAGGGAAGCCCAGGTTCTGGGTTCTTGAGGGAAGCCTAGGTCCCGGGTGCTGGAGGGAAGCCCGGGATCTGGATGCCAGAGGGAAGTGGTGCCAGCAGCCGGGGGAAGGAAGGCCTACTCTTGCATAAATTTAGTGCATTGGACCTCTAGTATTAACATAAAGAAAAATGTGTTTTAAAAGGGATAAATAATGAAATGTACTTGTTAGAACTGATTGCTAGCTGTAAAGCTGCAATTGACTGAGGCTTAGAATCATAATTTTTCTTTCTGGCAATTTATCATATTAATTCCATGAATAAATGGAAATGACACTGTTTAACCATTTTAAAGGGGAAAAAAAACAATGGTCTCAATTTTCTCCTTAATTATCTGAATTTCAGCGTTTTGTTTGCTTTTCTTATTTTCCTGCCTTTATCATAACACATTTATTTAAATTCTCTCAGCTCAGAGATTCTGTGCAGTTTGACCCTCATTCGGGCAAGGGGGATACTGCAGGAAGGCTCTGCTGAAATGAGAGGAGTGGTTCTCAAGGAGAGTTCATGAAATTAGACAATGACGTTGGTTGTGCACCAAATATGCAGGCATAAGGAGATTTACTGGAGACAAAATATTTGCATTTCTCCATGTCAAGCTCCTAACACTAAGTTGTGGATACATATACCAAGGTAAAATCAACTTAGAGACACAAAATGGAGGCAAATGCATATTAAAATAGCATCTGGCTAGCTCTTGTACTAGAGTGAGTGCCTTCAGTGATTTAAATATGACATTTGTAGTATATATGCTTGATTATTTTTTTTCTCAAGTACTAGTGTAAAAAGAGGACAAGAATCCCAGTGAAAAGAATTTTGCACAACTGGAATGGCTAAAGTTAAAAACATTAGAAATGCCAAGTTTTGGTAACAGTGTGGAGCAATTAGAACCCTCATTTATTTCTAGTGGGTATGAAAAATGGTACATTCACTGTGAAAAACACTGTCAACTTTTTAAATTGTTAAGCACACACCTATCATATGATCCAGCCACTGTATTCATAGGTAATTATTACCCTATATAATTAAAGCCTAATATGCTAAGTGTCCAGTCATCCAGTTGGCCATTCAACCAATCAAAGTATAATATGCTAATTATATGCTAAGGCCACTCAACAGCTCACTATGACGTGCACTGACCACCAGGGGGCAGATGCTCTGACCAGTAGGTTAGCTTGCTGCTGGGGTCTGGTCAATCCGGACTGAGTGAGATGAGCCAGACATGTCCTGGAGCCCTCCCACAGTCCCTTCCTGGCTGGCCAACTTCCTACACCCCTCCCCAGCCCTGATCGTGCACCTGTGGGCTCCCTTGGCCTGGCCTGTGTCCCCTCACAATCTGTAACCTCTCAGAGAATGTCAGAGGGCCAGTTTCAGCCTGATCCCGCAGGCCAAGCAGAGGGGCCCCACTGGTGCACGAATTCGTGCACTGGGCTTCTAATACAAGAGAAAAAGAAATGTATGTTCATACTGAGGGTTTATGTGAATGTTCATTAAAGCATTATTATAGCAGCCACAAACTGGAAACAGCCCAGCTGTCTATCAATAAAAAATGGATAATGCATAAAATATTGTTATATCTATACAATGTACTGCTTGTCAGCAACGACATGCAATGATAGAAATGAATCTTAAAAGTATTATGCTAAGTGACAAAAGACAGACACGAAAGACTATATACTTTATGATTCCATTTACATAAGATTCTAAAAAAAGCAAAACTGTAGGGACAATAAATCAGTAGTTTCCAGAGCCTTGGGGCTTATAGAGCGAATTTTAATACAAAGGAACACAAACTTTTGCAATGATAAAAATAGTCTATATGTTGAGTATGATGTTGATTACATGACTGTATACACATATTAAAATACTTCAAACTGTGCACTTAATAAGGACCCATTTTATTTTACCTCAAAACCTAAAAATATAGACAACAGCTTTTTTTTTTGCTTTTCAAAAAATATATATTTTTATTGATTTCAAAGAGAAAGGGAGAGGGAGAAAAAAGTATCAATAATGAGAAAGAATCATTGATTGGCTGCCTCCTGCACATCCCCTACTGGGGATTGAGCAGACAACCCATGACTGTGCCCTGACTGGGAATTGAACCATGATCTCCTGGTTCATAGGTCGATGCTCAACCACTGAGCCACGCCAGCTGGGTCTACAGTTGCTTTTTAAATTTTACTAATTATATATTTGAACTCTATATATGATCACCTTAATCTTATTGTTACTTGTTTAAACTGTTTTTAGACAACAGCTTTGAAATGTGCATTTCCTTACTATCTAAGATTTATGTGTAAAAAATTACAATCATAGTTCCTAATAATGCTTTTGAAGTTTGGGATTAAAACTGTGACAAATAGCTTTGTGATTATAACATCCCTGCCTTTGGTTCTTCTCAATCCTTAGTAATAACTCAGGTAGTCAAGGATGAACCTCCCATTTCTAGTCAGGTTCTTTGGTAGGCAGTGGACAGGTCAGCTGTAATCTTCTTGATTGTAAGAAAGAGAGGAAGGAAACTTGTAGCTCTTGTATGGAATGGAATTACCTTATATCAGAATATCAGTGATTTTTTTTACAAATGTGGATTAAGGTTATTAGTAGTTTATGATAAATTTAGTAGGTAATGGCAATTCTTTTACTATTTTAAATAGAATAAACTAGAATTGAAGATATAAAACAACATCTCAATTACTAAGGGTAAATGTTACTTTGTGGAATTTTTATTGTATATATAATAGAAATGCATACATATGGGTACCTAATGATTCATGATATAAAATATATTTCTTCCTATGGATATCAATTTTTAAAACTTGAAAGTTTGAATGCCAGTGCCTTGTATGCCAATAGATATTTGAGTGTTGATATGGCTTCTCCCAAGCCTGAGTTGAAAGGTAGAAAGCTTGTCTCTCAGACTCCTCTGACATGCTCACATACTCATTCTGCATAACCATCAAATATATGGTGTTTTTCTATTAAAGACTAGTAAGGCAAGAGGGACTAATAGCCACCAACTCATTTGTATCCTAGGTGAGACTAGCTCAATAGTAACCAGTAAGTACTTTGAAGCCTGGCAGCCCAGAGATTGTCTTCTTAAACAACTGTTGATCACAACCCAGAGCTAATGGGGTTATACAAAGTTAGAACAAATGGCCAGCTTCATGGCAAGGCACAAGACTAAACATTGTCCCTCATCAAAAGTATTAGTTTGAAATGTAATTGTTTTCCTATTCCCTTTGGTCTTTCCTCTTCCTTTTCTGAATGAGGGGCTTCCTTCCCTTTATTCTGTAAATGTGTACCTTCTGTAGCTCTGTAGCCCTGTGCTTTTTTCATGGACCCCTTAATTTCTAAAATTTCCTAAAACCTGCCTATTTCACCCCTAAAAAGTTATTTCAGAAGGATGGGTATGCATGGCTAATTTACTTCATCAATACAAACTGAAGTACACGTTTTTTTGTTTGTTTGTTTTGGTGTTTTAGGAGGCCCTAGGACAAGATGCTTTAAAGGAACATGCACCACTTGTGGTAAAATGCAAGTGACAGGGTTATTCAACTCAATTATAGAGTCAGGTAGCAGTCCAAGAGAGTAAGGGGTTTAGGACTGCTGGCAGTGACACAAGCTACCTCTCTTTCTCTATTGTGCAGGCAGTCATAATGCTGGAGCATTCACTCATGCTTAAGAACAGAGAGTGGGCTAGGAGAGAGAAAGGAGATGCGTGGGTGTGTATATTTGTGTGTGTGAGTGTGTCTGTGTGTGTGCGCACACGCGTGTGAGTTTGCCATAGCCAATACTGCTCACACGCATTTATATAATATTGATGTTATTTCTCCAAATACTCAAAAAGGCAGTTTAGTTCTTCTTTTTTCTTTCCCCCAAAGACAAAAATAGACAAACAAACTGCAATAATCCCCACTCGTATACCTACCAAATGAATAACTATATCTGGACTTGTGCCTTTCAAGTTGTCTTGTAAAGTGATTGCTCAAAAAAAAATGAGTTCTCACTGTGAGTCTGCAGGCATATGTGGTCTTGAATTCCTAATGAGGAAACACTGCAGTCCTTTGATCTGGCAAAACCTGCGTGGTATGCAGAATGAGGATTAACAGGATTTCTTGTTTAAGCTTCCTACAGAAAATCAATTGAGGATGAGGGAAGAAGAGTATCAATGTAGAGGTTTTAGAAAGCAATTAACTCTGTCAGGTCCCAGAAAGCCTTACTCCTAGAGCCTAATAATAACTAGCATTTTTGGCGTACTTTCCAAGTGCCCGGCACTTCTGTGAGTGTTCAACCTAGATAGTTTCTTTTAATTATTGTATTATTAGTAAGTTTCTAACTGGAGAACCAAATTAGATAGTCTGCTGGTCTAAAGCCCTGTGTGTATTTCCAGATACAAAAGCTTTGGGCTCAGACAGCTCTGCATTAAAATGCGGCCTCTGTCAATTGCCAGCTTCTATACTTTAGGCAGATGCTGCATTTTCTCATCTGCAAAACAAGGAAAACAATACCTGATCACAGAATTGTTGTAAGGTTTAAGTGAAGTAATTTTAAGATGGCCAGAAGGACCTACAGTGTCACATTTAGCATTTTACACAGTGTCCAACACCTAGAAATTCCTCTATACATGCTAACAATTATTATAAGCTACCAAGTATAGTTAATTTTATATTTATCACATACAGCTTTACTGAACATCTGCAAAGAGAATGGCGATGAGGTTATATTGATAGGCAAGGGCCAAATCAGAAAAGACCTTTTCTACTTTGCTCCCAAAGAGAAATCTTATAAATATATTTGCCCTTTTAAAAGATAATTCTGTAGCACATTAAATGGAGACTGATCTTCAAGGTCAAGAAAATCCATTTGAATACTATAGCAATAGTCCAGTGGAGAAATAAGGACTTAATATTAAAAGGTAGCAGTAGGACAGAGATGAGAAAGTAGATTAGAAGTATTATAACCAGGTAGTGTGGAAATGGCCTGAGGATTGTTGCGCTATGTTGGGTAAGGGAGATGAAAATGACAAGGATATCATTCCAAGTTCTGGCTTGAACAGACAGTGGGATACTTGTTTTCATTACTTGAAATAGGGAACACAGAAAGATGAGTAGGATTGTAGAGGAATAGCTTTACTTGGATAAAGATGGAAGTTATATTTTGGACATGTTGCAATGGAGTGATCTGTGGGACATCTGGAAAATTATGTCCAGTGGACAATTGAAAACAGGTTGTTTTTCTGGAAATAATAAGTCCTAAAGAAATAGATTTGGGATTTGTCAGAAGAGAAGTTGAAATATTAGACATGACTAGGATCAAATTAAGGACCACATTTTGAGACAAGAAGGCTGAGGGCAAAATCCTGGGACACACCCATATGTAAGAGATTGACTGGGAGAGAAAAAAAAAAGTGACAAAAATTCATGAAAGAGCAATCGGGAGGTCAGAAATACTAAAGGCCCAAAATGCATAAATTATTGATGGGGAGAGTTTTAAGATAGCCAGAATGACCTACAATGTCAAATAGTTCAGAGATCAAATAATTTAAGAATTGAGAAGTGGTCATTGGATCTGGGAACACGGATATACCGACTTTCTTTTGTAGGCCTCTCCATGTCTACTCTTCACCCTTATCCACTCCATTCTGATCTGTTCCTGAGAAGCTGATGTGTATGAATTTCATCAATAGAATTTTCTTTAGTTTCAGATGTTGGGGATCCCTTGCAAGAGATCTGAGGGGAGGAGGAGAGTGTGGTTTGTATATTTACTTTATTCCTTCCCGGTGGTCAGCATATGCTAGATTTTTCTTAGGAAAGAAAGTCACAGCTTCTGTCTCATGTCCATCTCTACAAAGCTTTCTCTATTCCCAGGATCTAGGAATTGTTTCCTTCTTTTGCCCCTTCAGGTTGAAGGATAATAAATGGACTCCAATGTTACTAGCCCTAGTGTTCTGAAGTTGTTTCCCTACCCTCTGCCCACATCTTTATAAATAATCTCTATGAAGTTATTACATTAGCAAATTTTAGGATGCAATCTCTTTCCTGCTTGGGCCTTGACAGATACATTGGATATGATTGATGCAGTTTTGATGTAGTAGTGGCGACAACTAGACTAGATGAAAAAGTAAAGCAAATGGAAGGTGAAGGAATGGAAATAGTGAGTACAGAAAACCCTTTAAAGGTTGATAGCTAAAGAAAGCAAAGAGAGGCATTGTAGCTACAAGGGAACATAGATTAGAGAGGTCAAGAGCTTAATATTTTTAATGTGCAGGAGACTTTAAAATATTTACGAGCCAAAGTGAACCAGCTGGAAAATAGAGATAGATTGAAGATATATTAAAGGAAAAACTAGTGTTATAGCAAGATTTCACAGGAGACAAGAAATGATGTAACCCAGAGCAATGACAGAAACATACATCTTGGAAAGAAAGAGGCTGAACAAATAGAAAAAGTGGTTTTAGATAGATGATTGATAGATAGATAGATAGATAGATAGATAGATAGATAGATAGATAGAGTTTGCAGATTGAGAATAGGAAGTTGCAGTAGTTCTTTCCTTAAGACATCTATTAACTGAGACAAATAGAGAATTGTGATGATTCCCATTCTCCTCTAAGATCAGTGGAGGATTGTGAAGAATAGATGTAGGAAGTGGAAAGAGGATCTTCCCAGGGACACTTGAAAAAAATAAATTACCCTGCTTTGCTGAGAGTGCAGCTGTGGTTGGAATCCATCAATTTATGGTTGTATCAATATTCATAATATGTGAGATGGCCAATCTCAGTGACCTAAGATGAGAGTGAACAAGTTAATAAATTGTGTTGACCCAAGTTTTGGACTTTTCAGGTCAAATACATAGAGAGAAGGGAGTGGAGGATGCTAAATTTCAGAGTAATTGAAAGGGCAATTATAGAGTCAGAGTTTAATAAGGAAGAAATATTAGAAGGGGGATGATGACTTTAGAAAAAAAAAAGAAAAGAGGAAAAAACTTATATGCATATATGCATAACCCATGGACACAGACAATAGGGTGGTGGAGGCCTAGGGTGAGGAGTGAAGGCAGGCTAGAAGAGGTCAATGGGAGGAAAGGGAAATATATGTAATACTTTGCACAATAAGGATTTTAAAATAAAATAAAAGTAGCAGAAGCAATGTTGGCAGGTTAGTTTTCAATGAGGCAGCACTGAACAATGATGTGGTCCAATGTATGGTGACCAAGGGGTAAATGAACTTGATTTACAAAATATACAATTTAGTATTATGTTATCTTATACTTTCTTGGCCTACACATTGAGACTCTAATTAATCAATTTATATACTTTTACTATTTTTAATTGAACAAATATTTATATAAATGTTATTAGTAAATTTCTGACATTCAGATCTATTATAAAAACTTAGAAACATGTTGTAGGAATGCTGATTAATGTTATCAAACTCCACTTTTTTATTGATTTCAGGGAGGAAGGGAGAGGGAGAGAGAGATAGAAACATCAATGATGAGAGAGAATCATTGATTGGCTGCCTCCTGCACGCCCCACACTGGGGATCAAGCCTGCAACCCAGGCATGTGTCCTTGGCCAGAATCGAACCTGGGACCCTTCAGTCCACAGGCCAATGCTGTATCCATTGATCCAAATCAGCTAGGGCAACAAACTCCACTTTTAATAGTCCCTAAATGCAAAAGGTTTTGCTAATATATCTACCTTTCTGAATTTTAAGTTTGAGCATATGTTTATTTCATTGCATATAACAGTAGACAGTTTTCATAGTATTTGTGCCCTGCTCAGGATCAATTATCTCTCTTTATTGTTCATGACAATGGCTGGAAAATTGGCATCAGAAAGGAACATAGAAAGTCATATTTGAGATTCTCAAATATTTAATAAGTTAGGTGTATAATGAATGTCATTTATGTAATTTTTAGGTAGAGATTAAAAGCAATTTTACTGCTTGTGGAAAACATGCTCTTCCACTTTTGCTTTCTACCTTGTGGAGGGAGCTCCAGTAGTATCTTTTTCTCAATGATGAGTTCAGGAGAAGGAATTAAGCATGTGTGTAGCTCAGTGATTCCCTCACCCACCCTCTGGGTTCTGTATGCATTGGCTTTGCAGTAAAGGTCAGGTCACTGTGTGCACGGACTAAGTGTTCCATGACTGCCTGTTTCCAAGGCAGATACGTCTGTCTAATTCATGTGTTAAGAACAATACTTTTCCTCTCATGGAGGCCATATTGTCCTATATCAGTTATATATGTTATAAAGGGGATCTTTTAATGTCCATTTGTTGTACTGCTTTTCCTCTGCTTCTTTAATTAGCTCTGATGCTGACAGCATTCCTGTTAGGACAACATGTATATTGGTTAAGAGTGGACTGTGGAGTTAAACTTCCCGGCTTTGAATTCCGCTGAGACCATGTATTAGCCTTGTAATTTTGAGCATTTTACTTCACTGCTCTGTCCTTTATACTTCTAATCTATAAAATGGATATAATAATAGTTCCCACCTCAGACAGTTATGAAGATATGAGAAAATACATTTAAAACAACTAGATCTGGAGCCTAGAAACTCTCAGCTGTTATTATTATCTTCACTGTAGAGATAAAAATTAGAAGTTCAGAAAACATATGTGCCTTGCCCAAGGCCACCTGGCCAGTAACTAGAACCAGAATTTTAACTAGGTCCTTTAGGTTCCAAATCTCCTACACAGATTTTATACCTGTGTGTCCTCTTGGGAAGGCTTGACTCATCCATCTTTATTTGTAGGTTGTATCTCATTACTCTCCCAAAGGAAGGGCATGAAACCAAAACATCAAATCCACTTAGAAGCAAGCTCAACACAGAAGTAACAGAGGTGACATAGATAATACAGAAGTGTGTTATCTACAATGTCAAGTTCAGTGAGTATATGGATGATTGTCTCACATTTTGTCCAGATGCTTGTGTGATAGCCTACATTTGCCTTCACAGCACTTTATATGATAACTAGAGGTCCAGTGCACGAATTCGTGCACCAGAGGAGTCCCTCAGCCTGGCCTGCCGGATCAGGCCAAAACTGGCTCTCTGAGATCCCCCGAGGGGTCCCAGATTGCAAGAGGGTTCAGCCCAGGCCGAGGGACCCCACCGGTGCACAATCAGGGCCAGGGAGAGATACGGAAGGTTGGCCAGCTGGGGAGGAACTGTGGGAGGGCATATACCTGTGGTCAAGGGCATATACCTTGGTTGTGGGCACATCCCCAGTTGCAGGTGTGCAGAAAGGCAGCTAATCGATGTTTCTCTCTCATCGATGTTTCTAACTCTCTATCCCTCTCCCTTCCTCTCTGGGCTGTCTTGCTCAGTCCCGATCAGCCAGACACCAGCAGCAAGGTAACCTACTGGTTGGAGCATCTGCCCCCTGGTGGTCAGTGCATATCATAGCAAGCAGTTGAGTGGTCTTAGCATATCATTAGCATATCATGCTTTGATTGGTTGAACGGACAACTGGATGACTGGACACTTAGCATATTAGGCTTTTATTATATAGGATACCCTGTAGTCTATTGTCAAAGTGTAGTCAGGATCAGCAGCATCTATATCACTTGGGAACTTGTTAGAAATGCAGAATCCCAGGCCTCACCACAGACTGAAACAGAATATGCAATTTAATAAGATCCACTTGATTCATACATACATTACTGTATACGAAGAACTACCAGGGTCATTCAGTGGAAATTAATGTAATGGGTTTTTGACATATTGCACTTTCTGTATATTTATAGTCAAATTTCAACAAGCCTATCTATTCTAGTAGTATATTTACTATTTAAGCAAGATTTGATATTGCCCAAGCACTTGGACATCTAAATACTAAACTAGATATTTATTTCAAAGAGAAAGGTAGAATATCTAAGGATTAGAATTTCTGCATGGCAACTCAACCTCAATTACTACAATTCTCAAGTTTTACTGAACATCTGTGAAATATACTTATAATTAACCATGCTTTGAATATAAATTGTGTATATTATTAAACATAAGGACAAAGTGAATCAATACTATACAAACTTTGATTTAAAAACTCTGGCAAATGTTTCAATCATTTATTTTATATTTTTCAACTAAGGGAATCATTATTAATAATTTAATATCTCTTACTTTCTCCAGCAAACAAGCAAATAACTCCATATTTTTATTTTTTTATTTTAATTTCATAATAGATGATGAAATTAAAAAGTGCAGATTTTGAGTTAGGGGTAGTGCTATCACCAGTATTTTCTTTCTTTTTTTTTTTAAAAAAATATATTTTATTGATTTTTTACAGAGAGGAAGGGAGAGGGATAGAGAGTTAGAAACATCAATGAGAGAGAAACATCGATTAGCTGCCTTTCTGCACACCCGCAACTGGGGATGTGCCCACAACCAAGGTATATGCCCTTGACCGGAATCGAACCTGGGGCCCTTCAGATCGCAGGCCGAAACTCTATCCACTGAGCCAAACCGGTTATGGTGTCACCAGTATTTTCTACAGTAAAATTATTCCATAGTTTCTTAATATATTTCTTAAAATCTCTCCAAACTAAAAACATTATATGAATAGATATTTGTGGAATTGCTGATTAGGAGATTTTGATTCATTATATTAGAAAGATTTGGCAAAATTTGCATAATTATTTTCCTGAAAATGAAAGACTGCAAACCAGTATTTTAGGATTCAGTTTTTTTTTCCTCAAAGACAGCTTGACAGTAATGCTCATTTGCAAATAAAGCTGATCAATTTAGAAAGTGACAATAAAAATAACTGAGAAACATCCACAGTTTAAATGAATGGCGTTGCCATGATCGGTAAATATGGACTCATTAAACTAAACAAAGTTAGGTTGATTTTTTAATTTACCCTCTTGAAATTTTGCTATTATCTGTTCTATGACCTTCATATTTTTAAATATTGGACAGATTTTAACTAAACTGCATGTAATATGGGCACAAGAAAGTTCAATATATATTTTTGTCCAAAACAAATGGCAGTAAATATATTTTCAAATAGATTATATTTTTAAATGGATATACCCTATATAAACTTTTTTTAAAATAAATCTTTATTGTTGAAAGTATTACATATGTCCCTTTTTCCTCCCTATTGCCCTTTGCCACTCCTCCCCCCGCCCCAAGCCTTATGTTTCTTTTTTTTTAAATCTTTATTGTTGAACTAGTGGCCTGGTGTTCAGATTTGTGCACATTGAAAGGAAATTAATTAGAAGAAAGGTTGTTGTGGTAATTAGGTTACTGCAAAAAATTGCATGTCAAAATCCTATGCAATAAAAGCCTAATATGTTGTGTCCGACCATTCATTCGACCTGTTGCTATGATGCACACTGACCACCAGGGGACAGATGCTCCCACCTGTAGGTTAACTTTCTGCTGGGGTCTAGCCAATTGGGACTGGGAAAGATGAGCTGGCCATGCCCTGGAGCCCTCCTGTTGTCCCTCCCCAGCCCCGATTTTGCACCAGTGGGGACCCTCGGCCTGGCCTGCACCCTCTTGCAATCCAGGACCCCTCAGGAGATGTCAGAGAGCCAGTTTTGGCCCAATTCCTGCAGGCCAGGCAGAGGGACCTCACTGGTGCACGAGTTTGTGCACAGGGCCTCTAGTAGTATATATAATATAGTATTATAAAATTAAAATACAAAATATTTTAATATCGCTATTCACCTTTTCCTCGCTATGACGTGCACTGACCACCAGGGAGCAGTCAACCAGTCACTATGATGCACACTGACCACCAGGGGACAGATGCTCCCACCTGTAGGTTAACTTTCTGCTGGGGTCTAGCCAATTGGGACTGGGAAAGATGAGCTGGCCAACATGATATAAAGACAACAAAAACATGATATATAAACAAAGCATGATATGAAAACAACATTGATAAAAACAATGACTGATAAGTTGATTAAATTTATTCTAATATCTCCCTGTACACCACACTAAGAGTAAAAACACTTTCAGAGTGCTTGACTAATTTCCCTTGTGATGAAGTATTTACAACTTTAATTTAATGTCGCATGCTCTTCGAACTCAAGAGAGAGCAACATATAACTGACTATGTCCGAAAACAGGTTCAGGTAGGAATATTCCTACTCTGTCTAGAGTTTGTCCTTGTGATTTACTGTCATTGCAAATGCTGGCATCATGGGAAACTGTCTTCGAATTAATTTAAATGGGAGGCATTGTCAGACGGGGACAAATCAATTCTTGGAATCAGAACAACCTCCCCTTTCACAGCTTCTGTTAATTCTTCAGCTTTGATTTTATTAGGTTGCAACCTTTTGAAAATATATCTAATACCATTACAAAGACCCCATTTACATTCTGGTGTCACGTGCTATTGGGGCCAGCAAGAGCTTTATATGTATTGTGCATGCGCGAGTCAACGTTTATTTTTAAATTGCCAGTATATGTCAATTGCCAGTGCGCGTCATCTGTACTAGCCAGTCAGTCAGTCAGACGGACAGATGGTCAGTCACTTACTCTATTATATATATAGAAGTATTACATAGGTCCTCCTTTTTCCCTTTTTAACCTCTTCCAGCCCGCTCCTGTCCCTCCCCTAAGCCCTCACCACCCCATTTTCTGTGTCCAGGGATTATGCATATATGCATATATAAGTTCATCAGTTGATCTCTTCCACCCATCTTCCCTTGCCTTCCCTCTGAGGTTCAACAGTCTATTCATGTTTCTGTGTCTTTGGGTCTATTTTTGATCATCAGTTTATTTGGTTCATTAGATTCCACATGAGTGAGATCATGTGATACTTATCTTTCTCTTATTCACTCAGCATAATACTCTCCAGGTCCATCTGATAAGGGGTTTATGTCCAAAATATATAGGGAACTGATATTTCTAAAGAAAAGGAAGACAAATAATTCAATTAAAAAATGGGCAAAGGACCCAAATAGACATTCTCCAAAGTGGACATACAGAAAGCCAAAAATCATATGAAAAAATGCTCAAAGTCACTAATCATTTGAGAGATGCACTGTCCAATTCATCCTGTTTTCCTGGAGGGCATTTATTTACAGGCCCTCACAGTATTGAGTTTCTTCAAAAAATTAAAAATGAATTTATCATTTGACCCAGTGATCCCACTTTTAGGAATATATCCTAAGAAACTAGAAACACAAATCAGAAAGTATATATGCACCCCTATGTTCATAGCAGCACAATTTATAATACCTAAGATTTGGAAAAAAGCTAAGGGTCCATCAGTAGATGAGTGGATAAAAAAAAAAAGGTGGGCCCTAACCAGTTTGGCTCAGTGGATAGAGCATTGGCTTGCGGACTGAAGGGTCCCAGGTTTGATTCCATTCAAGGGCATGTACCTTGATTGCGGGCACATCCCCAGTAAGGGGTGTGCAGGAGGCAACTGATCAATGATTCTCTCTCATCAATGTTTCTAACTCTCTATCCCTCTCGCTTCCTCTCTGTAAAAAATCAATAAAATATATTTTTTAAAAAGTTGGTACATTTACACAATGAAATACTATGTGGCAATAAAAAAAAGAAAGAACTTTTACCATTTGCAACAGCATGAATATATTTTATATAGACTTGTTAGTGGAGGAGAGCATGCCTTGTCTTCCCCAGTTGCTGCTGGGGATAGAGTTCTTGTGATATCCCAAGAAAAGGATTATTCTGAGTCTTGCATGGAGGATGTGATATAGTAGAAAACTTTATTTTCATGGAATTATACCCCTGATTTCCAATCATCTCTGTCCCCAGGTATGATTGACAAGCAAGTACCTTTCCTGTCACTCCAACTTTACTGGGCATGTGTATATCTTCCTTTGGTTCGATCCTTTCCCCAGTGTTTTGCAGGTAACATGCCGATAATGTCTGGCTTTCCTTTTTTCCTTTCTAATTATTAGTAACTAGCTAATTACAACAGTATTAAACATTGGTAATATTTGCTTTTTTAAAATTGTTATTTATTGATTTGAGAGGCAGAGAGACATTGATTTGTTGGTCCACATATTTATGCATTTACTAGTTGCTTCTTATATATTCCCTGACTGGGGATTGAACTCATAACTTTGGTGTATAGGGATGATGCTCTAACTAACTGAGCTACTCAACCAGGGCTTATATTTGCTTCTTGAAATATATTCTGATAAACAAATGACTCATTGTCATATCTTGAAATGCAGTGTCTATAGTTTATGACAGATTATTTCCAAAAACTGACTTTGCTTAATTCAGCCTACAAATATATTCACATTTACATATATTATAAAAATATAGGGAGCACTATCTCAATTTGTTGAGGTTCTGCTTCCTGGCATATGTTGACAGTTTGGCTCAAATGAACTTACAAAAATTCTCTACAGGTTTCAATGGTTTTTTACGTTAACATTACTTGGCGTAGTCGTGGCAGGATTCCAAAGAAGCCCCCCCAGGACCATCCCTTGGACTTTGACTCGGTGCTAGGATCCAGCAAAGGGCCCATTGAGCCCGCCGGTTCTCCACCCATTGGGTGAACGTAGGTGAGTTTTTTCTCTTGGATCCAGAACCTTCCCTTCCTTTGGTCGAAGGTCGGACTTTATTTGAGCTGTTTTAAAATCCTTGAGGTGGAACCAAGGTTGCTAAGACCCCAGGTTAAGGGTTCATAGCAGAACCCAGGGTAAGGCAGGATTGGAGGAAAAAAAAAATGGGAGGCTGGGTTTGATTTCGGCTTTTTAATTAAAACGGCTTTCTGAGAGTTTGAGCAAAAATGAAAACCTTTGCTGTATAAATGGCTTATCTAGGGGGCCACCTTAAGGCTTGGTCTGCCCGGGCCCTAAACCTTTCCTGTGGTTTTATACAGCCGGGAGAGAAACTGAGGCCAT
>NW_006282082.1:170016-179489 GCF_000327345.1 Myotis davidii | reverse complement strand
TCTTAAAAAATCTAGAGGGTAGAATTGAATCTGTTGGTTGATTGTGTCTTATATTTTTGAAGTTTATTCTTAAAAATGTTACTGATTAAGAAATGCTAAATATTCGACTTGCCAGCTAAAAGATTAAGGTTCAGATTGAATTGGGAGAAATTGTTTAGTTGTGGTATTTTTGAAAAATAATTTTGGCTTTCTCTAAAATAATTAGGAATTCAAAATATGCTGCTTATTGGTCTGATTAAAAAAAGGATTAACTCTGTGATCTCAACTGAAATTTTTAATACAAAAACCGGTTTAAATTTAATTGCAAAGAACAATGTAGAAAGCCACCACTTTGGGCTGCGTGACTTGGCAGCCACCATGTTGGCCACATGGCTTGCAGCTCCCCTGGGGGCTGCCATCTTGAAACAACAAAGACCAACCTCTCCCTTTGAATTAGCCAATCAGGAAAGACCACACGCCTGATCTCCAGTCAGGAGCAAGGGATGGGTCACTGGGTTGTTACAGATTGGGAGTTTATGAATTATTTTCAATGCTGAAAACACTGCTTGCAATAAGCCATGTGCCTCATTTAAAAATCCTACATATTTATTCTTTATTTGCTGAAATCCTAATTGAGTCTAAAGGCATACAAATTTTATATTCTCCATGTCATTTTACAGAGATTATTACTTACCAAAAAAATTGTTGTCTTGGAATGTTAAAAGCAAAGATTTTTATCAAATCTATAACTATGCCACTTAAATTTTTTAATTTGTGGACAGCTTTATTCTGATGCATTTGTAGGTATATTATATGTTTGGGGAAAAAAAAATCCAAAGGCCTCTGCCTCCTGCATACTCCCTACTGGGATGTGCCCGCAACCAAGGTACATGCCCTTGACCGAAATCGAACCTGGGACCTTTCAGTCCACAGGCCGACGCTCTATCCACTGAGCTAAACCGGTCCCGGCTACTGTTTAAAATATTGTTGACTTTTAAATCTTTTGTTTCCCAAATATAAGGAAAAGTAAAGAGCAGATATTAATATATATATATATTAATGCATATATTAGTTACAATTATTTAAATTTTTTACATATTAGAACAAATAAATGCTACATATCATGGAACAATTACCAGATTACTCATGGTACTTGCAGAGAGCCAAACTGGGATATGTATAGTGAATTTATGTCACCTAAATTAAAATCCCTACCATGAAGTAAGATAGTCTTTAATACATGTGAAGGGTAGGCAGTGACAAGAGCCAAAGAAACATTATCTGCAAAAAATATTAGTAAGAAATATATAGTGTAAATTTATTGCTGAACAGAGATATATTCAGATTGTTAAAGTTACATCTATGTGACATGATAATGATTTCACATAGATTATCTCTTTATCTCTCTGATGAGAGAGGCTAGCTAGACACATGATATAATCTCCATTTTTCAGAGGAGGAAGTTGAAATTCAGAGTTTAAAATATTTGTCCAGCAATATGGCCAGTAAGTGGCAGACTAAAGTCAAATTAACATGATTTAAATTTCAATTTCGTACATGTTTTCACCATACCATACTTCATTTCTAAAGCTTTAATTGTGAAGATGAGAAGAATAATATCAACAAGGCCTTATTTTATTTATTGAGGACCTGAAATTAGGATTTTTATGGCTCCAAAGAAGGGAGTAAGGATGCATTCTACCCTCCTCCTCCTATAAATTTGCATAATAATAAAAAGGTTTATTTCTATGGATAATGACTGCTCCTGGGGGTAAAAGCAGATCACAAACCTGGATGGGATGTTGCAAATGTCAGTTAAATACCAACATATTTACTAGTACATCATTGCACTGAGAACTAATAATATCTTATACAAGAAGAAAAAGTGGAAGAAGGATGGAAGGTACTTTTAAGTGCCTATTGTGTGTTGGACACAATGCCAGCCACATATGGATGTTATTTCATTGTTTTCATGGGCATCAGGATAAGTTGTTAGAAAAGATTTTGTTTTGTCAATGTTACAGATGAGCAAATCAAGACAAAGAGGCAAAGTGACTTGCATAAGGCTGATGACAAATTAATTGAGTATTGGCATTTAGTACAAGTGTTAATGAAATATTGTATTTTATAAAGTGAAACATTCCTAATATGTTGGCATTGGATTAATTCCTTCAACAAATAGGTACTGAACTCTTGCTGTTGTTAGGCACTATTCTAGGCTCTGAGGACGTAGTAGTGAACACAACAGAGACACTGCTCTCGCAGAAGCTAATTTGGGACATGGAGGATGTTTGAAAACCAATAGTAATCAAGCAAACAAAAAATTAACTGGATAATTAGCTTTTTACTCACAGAGGGTGATAAAATTAAAACTATAGAACTAAGAGATTTCTGAACAGACAAATCAATTTCATATAGTTCAATTCTCAGATGTTGAGATTTTTAAAAGCAGTATCTTTATGGAATTGTAAAATAACAGAATTGCACCAATAAAGAATATATTTTAATGATCCTGTTACTGATGTTTCTTTAAATCAGTCAGAAGGGAGCACTGAAATCAGATTCTGGGATAGTAAGTATTCAAGGCTTGCCTAGGTGTCACCTTTATAATTCACAGTGACTGGATTTCTAATTCAGTATGTTGAACTCACTCTTCTTGGAACTTATTATAGATGTATTTGTTGTTTATAAACTGTTGGCACCAAATCAATTGTGTGATTTCTTCCCTTACCACCTTATTACTAAATGCTTTTAATTAAGATTCAAGTACATGCCAGGAAATTTCTCATCCATATAAGATGTATTCTCCTAACCCAGTTTATAAAGCAAGCAGAGAAAACACAATGAAGCTACTACAGATTATTTCTTTCATGGAAAAAATTCATAAACAATCTTGGTTTTCCATATGAAAAATGTATATCGTTGCATGGACACTTCCTTAGGAGATAGATTCTAAAATATTTAGAATTTATTTAGACAAATGAATAAGATGATTGTTACAAAACATAACAGAGAAAATAAGAATTTTGAGTTCATGTGCTAATTAGACACATAGTCATGTGAATAGGGTGAAATTTCTTGTAGCTTCAGTAAGTTACTGGTGTATAATAATCATCAGGTTATATAAATTATCTCTAGCCCCATTTCTTTTGGTTTCTATATTTTATCAGTGACACATATAAAAGTGCTTAGAACACTGTTGGTACAAAGAAAATGCTCAGTTAATATTTATTAAACAAAATAGTTATAAACCACCCACTTCTGTAGCACTGACAAATATCTGAAAAAATCAAATGAACTTCATTCCCAATATGGTTTCAGTAGTAACAACAATAGCAATAACAACAATAATAACAGCAGCTGTATATTGAACACTAATTGTGTCCAGGCATTTATTACATGGATCAGATCATCCCATTCTCACAAAAATCCCATGGGGTAGGTATAATAATTTTTTTTTAAATCTCAATTCCAGAAATGAAGGAACTGAGACACATAAATAATGCATCCAACCCTGCAAAGCTGGCATGTGAAAAGACCTGTCATCAGTAGAAAAAGCAGGGGGTCTATTCTAAGACCTAGGTTTGTATCTTGCCTCTACCACTTATTACTGATGAGACCTTGAGTAACTTTTACTTAATTTCTCTGAGCCTTGTTTCTTGTTTATAAAATGGCATTGGTTTCTATTTTATAGGAGTGGTGTCAGGATTAAGGTAGGTAAAGTATGTAAATTTTCTTAAGAGTGTGCCTGGTATATAGTAGATGTCCAACAATTATTAGTTTCATTTCCCCCCTCTCCTTTCTACAACACTGCTCCTTCCTCAAGGTTAGAAAAAAGGAAGAGAATAGAAAACTATACCAAAATGTTTAAAAAGTGTTACTGTGTTTTTTCGGACCAGATACCATGTGGTCTGAGAGTTAAATTGGTGGTGAGACTCCACAAAGCCCAGTAGAAATATTTAAACACACATATTTTGGGAACAATTGACATTTTTTTTAAAATTTCAAAATTCCTATTCAGTAACATGGCATTTTCCCTATTGATTACTTTCAATTAATTATGGTGTTTCTTCACATAAAACCTACATATTTCTTGTTTGAATTCTAGTATTTTGGGAACAGAATCCCACCACATCCCCGTTATAATTTTAAAATATCTATTTGTGGCAAGTAAGAAAGCATTTTTGTTCTGTTGTTTGCTGTTTTTGCATTCTATATGCAGCCACTTTGCTAAACTCTATTATTAGCTCCAGATTGTTTTTCAATTAATGTTCCTGGAATTTTCTAGATATACAATATCCTTTGCAAACAATTTTTTTTCTTCATTTTCAATAGTCCTACCTCTCCATTTCAATAGTTACGCTGAGTTTCATTGCTTCTCTTAGAATTTGGGAAAACAGATTGCAGTGTAAAAATGATATAAATGAATGTCTCTGGATGCAGTGATTGCCTGTAATTTTTCTTTTCATAAACATACTTTTCAATACTTTCTACTAAGAGTAAGCATTTCCTTTATAACCAGAAAAATCACTATAGTTATATTTTAATTCTGTATAGTTTTTAATCTGGAAATGCCAGTTGCCATTCATAGTCCTTAGCCAAATTGCTGGGGTCTTCTGAGTTTTACTTAACATGCTTCTGTTCCTGCTGTGTCTGGTTCTCTCCTCAAGGCAGAGGTCAGCTTTTTTCCCCTCCTGCATATTTGAAGCAGTATGTACTGGTATTTCTTTCCTGGCCAGAATGAGCACACAGAAAACTACAATTCCCAGAGAGCAAAGCTTCCAAATCCTTTCTACTACTTCCTGCTATTGATTTAATGACTTCAGAGCCCAGAAGGCAATGTGAGAAATGTAAACTTCCACCATGAGCCACATTGCATTACTGGGAAGTGTAGTCCCAGAATGAAGGTGGACAGGGAGTTACTGACTGCTGGAGAGGCCCACCTTAGAGGTGGAAGGGGGGTTAACTATGGTGGCTGGAGTAAAATTACTGTTACAGATAGCTGTACCTGTACAGTAGAGGAGGTGGCTACAGCTCTTCAGGTCAGAAAGGCTAATTCATTGGTCCTCACACTATTTGCCCCCATGCTTCCTAAAATAACTGTAAAAAGCATTATCCTTTTGCATGATTTGGATGACCTGTACATTTTTTTTCATCATAATTTTAAATAGTTGCAAAGGATGTGATTTGCAGGGTTCTGTCAATACACTATTGTCTTTAATGTATTTGTTGAGGTATAAATAAAAATAATATGGTGCAAAGATCTTAAATATAATGCTGGATGAATATGCAGACTGATGTGCAGTCTGCAGATCCACATATTTAGAATATTTTCCTACTCTTTGAAAGCTATCTCACATGCCTCTCAGTCAAAATATTCCAGAAACAGCCACTATTTTGACTTCTATCACAAAGGATCCATTTAACCTATTTTTGAACTGCATGTATAACATCATATAAACAAACATACTGTATCAGTGTAGATGTACCAAGTGAAACCTAAATATTGTAATAAAACATTATTATTCATTTAAAATTTATGACAACATTCTTTTATAGTTGAAAACTCTACATAGTTTCTTTTTCTTCTTGAACTTCTACTTCCATACTATTACCACACACAGAATTTTATTAAAATGTTATTGCATTTTAATAACTACGCTGCAATAAAAAAGAACGAATTCTTACCATTTGCAACAGCGTGGATGGAACTGGAGATCATTACACTAAGCAAAATAAGCCAGTGAGAGAAAAATAAGTATCACATGATCTCACTCATTTATGGAATGGGAAGGTGGGGGGGGGCAATGGTGAGATAAGGACACAAATCAATAAAGAAAAAATGTTATTGTATTATATTTATATGTTGGAAAGGCTTTTTAAAAATTATCCTATCATACTTCTGTGCTACAAAATTATGTAATTATGTTGACATTTTATTGTTTATATATACTCTCATTATAAGGTTCTAGGTTAAACAATTTTTTCTACACTGAGTAATTATTATCATTATTGTTAATAGAAAATTGATCAAAACAAGTTATATATAAATTTTGGTTAATAATTATTAAATATAGAATTTGAAATGCAGTTCTAATGTAATGTTTTTAATTAATGTAGATACATTGATATTATCAGTAAAAAGAGACAGTTCATCGTAAAATTTATATCTCTTTTGTTGCTTTTATAAATGTAAGCAAAAGAAACTTACTCAGTAGATAAGAATGCAAGTAGATCTGGAAATATATCCTAAGAATCTCGAAACACCAATTTAAAACAAAATATTCACCCCGATGTTCATAGCAGCGTTATTTACAATAGCCAAGATCTGGAAACAGGCAAGTGCCCATCAGTAAAAACCTTGTGGTCCATTTACACAATGGAATACCACATGGCTGTGAAAAAAAGGAAATCTTACCTTTTGTGACAGCATGGATAGACCCAGAGATTATTATGCTGAGTGAAATAAGCCAGTCAGAGAAAGGCAAATATCATATGATCTCACTTATATGTGGAATCTAATGAACAAAATAAACAAATGAACAAAACAGAAACTGAGGCATGGATACTTGGAACAGACTGACATCTGTCAGGGTGTGGAAAGGAGGACTGAATGAAAGAAGGTGAAAGATTAGCCAAAGAGCATATATGCATAACCCATTTCAATTTTGTTGAAATCAAAGAATTACAAATTAATTATAAATTAGGATTGCAAATAGAGTTGTTTCCAAACAGTATAGTCCAACTAGACACCAAAGCACTGTTCTGCTTTCTGCCTATGCAGACTTACTTTTTTGGAAATTGTATGTAATTGTAATCATATAATACATAGTATTTTGTGACAGGCTTCTTTAATTAAGCAAAATGTTTGTTTGTTTGTTTGTTTAAGCTTCCTTCATATTGTAGCATTCCTTGGAAGTCGTAAGCTCTGAAACAATCACCATGACTCAGATTCTAGATGAGTAAGAGGTATGCTTTCCTTCTGTAAAAAATAAAGTAGACTTGGAAAATTATCAATATTAGAACAGAAAATAATACATCTGAAAGTTTAGATTTTGCAAAGGATTTTTTTAAACATCCTATGCCTGTGGGCCCCTTGGAAAGTCTTTGTGTATTATCAGGAGCACACATACTTCATTTTGAAGAAGACTGGACTAAATTATATGAGAATAACCAACCAACAGAGTGGATTAGAATAAAAGTTTCCAAAGGCATTTTGGTCATTTGGTCTCTGTGCTTTAATTTCCTGATTTGTCAAATGTGCACGATAATATCTACCTGAAACTTTTGTTGTGGGAATCAGAAATTTGAGGATAGTGAGGAGAGAATTGAAATTATTTGTAACTGAAATCACTCTCCGGATCTGCCCCTTCAGATACCAATCAGCAATTGATAATGCAGAACTCTGTCCAAGAGATTTCATTTATCTTTAGTCTGACTCTTCTAACAATGCAAAGGAAGGATCTGCCTGGGATCTTGCCAGGCATCATCAGTATTAGGATCTACAGATCTCCTTCTGCAGTTATTGATCTCAGTCTTTAACTAAATACTGGTATAATAAAGATTTCCTTGGAACTTAGAGTTCCTATATACTGAGCACAAAGATTAAAACATTTAGTTCTGCCCTAGCCGGTTTGGCTCAGTGAATAGAGTGTTGGCCTGCGGACTGAAGGGTCCTGGGTTCAATTCCAGTCAAGGGCACATGCCTGGATTGTGGGTTCCATTCCCAGTAGGGGGCATGAAGGAGGCAGCCGATCAATGATTCTCTCTCATCATTGATGTTTCTATCTCTCCCTCTCCTTTCCTCTCTGAAATCAATAAAATTATTTTTTAAAAACACAAAACCTTTAATTCTGAAACCTGTAGATCTGAAAACCTGTAGTGCATTTCAGAGATAAAATGATTTCATATTCAAAACCCTGCAAAGCCAAGTTCATTAATTTGATTGCAAAAATGAATACAATCTAATTGAAAGATGTATGTGGTATATTTACATTGTTATAGAAAATCACAAGTTCCTCACCTCTCACCCACTCCTAGGCTCTGAAAGCAGCTGCATGGAAGTAAACTCTGTCACAATCCTGTTGTTTAACCAAATTTATCAGTCAGTATTTTTAGGTTTCCAATTTGAATGTGACTTGATTATTTATCAAGAACACAGAGCCCTGAGCAGGCAGAAGCATTGAGCATCCTTTTAAAAAAAATCGTAATATTTATACCTTCTCCATAAGCCTAAGGTATTCAGGAAAATGAGGTGGGTTAGTCATAAAATCTGTTTTTTTTCTTGTAGGCAATCTGATTTTAATTGAATTAATTTTCCAGTGATTACTGGAAGATGCATTGACGCTTCAGTAATGACGACAGCATTGTTGCCTAGCCTAAGGGAGGCTTAAAGTGTAGCTACAATTGGATAGAAATTCAGCACACCCAGCGACCAATCATCACAGGAGGAGCTGCTGCAGCTGCTTTGCCACAGTAGCAACACAGGCAGACAAGTAAGATCGATGAATAGTAATTACCTTTGAAAACCTCAAAGAGGGGAATGGAGCTAAATAAGATATCTGACCCACATTTTCAGTCTCCTGCCTGTGAAGTGGTAGATGTACGGTATTTATCACTAAAACAAATACTTGCTCTGTGATAATGCTAAAGTGATGCCATCAAAATGGATCGCTTTTGCTATTACTAAGTTGATTTCACACTCACTTGTCTCTTAAAGGGATACCAGAAAATCCTGTTTCTCGTCCTTCAGCCATACTCTCCATCCCTTGAAGATTATCCAGGTAGAGTTCTTCACTCCCTAATCAAGCATTCTGGTTGTACACAATGTCTGAAAGACTGTCTGCTCAGATTACGTGTTTTGGGCATTGAAAAGGCTCTGTACCCAGACCCAGAATAGCGGCACGATTCTCTAGCATACTCTATGAGGACATTCTCCAAGGTCATTTTTATTTTCTCCAGCTCCCAAACTCTCCATCCCAGATAACAGGTTATAGTAGAAGTAGAGGGTAATATGAGATCATTACAGTGCATTTTTTTCCTGAATCAATTGTATCTAAATTAGTTCAGTTATTGGACAGTTTCTATTAGGAAAGAATCTCAGTGAACACACATAAGATCTATGAAGGAGAAAATGACTCGTGCTTCACCTAAAAATTGTTAAACTTTCTATTATGGAATATTTCAAACATATCCAAAAAGAGAGAAAATAGCATAATGAACTTCTATACATAGATCACTCAGTTTCAATAACTTATCATTTCATGGTCATAACTTGTTCTTTGTATATCCCCATCTACTTCCTATTCCCCACTCCCAGAATGATTTGAAGTAAACCCCACATCCTATATAATAAAAGGCCAGAGACCATAATGGCATAATGACCAGTTGTTATGAGGTGCATTGACCACCTCTGGGTCCCTCCCCTTAGCCTGCAGGCTCCATTGCTGGATAGCCAACGGGGACCACAGGGAACAGGCTGGGTGGTGGCGGGC
>NW_006282082.1:161227-169755 GCF_000327345.1 Myotis davidii | reverse complement strand
CCCTGCGGGATGGGCGGGGCCAGAGACTGAGTTGAGTGGCTCTGCAAAATGGGGGAGGGGCCGAGCTAGGTGGGTGGGCCAGTGCAGGGACAGAGGGAGGGAGGGTAGGGCAGGAGCAAGGGGGAAGCCATGATTCCCCTGCACCTCCTCCCACAGGCATAGCCCTTCCTGGTTGAGTTTCCCACATCATTGTTAGGGTTTGGGCTAGTGACACCAGCTGTGAAAGGATTCACAAGGGAGAGAAGAGACAGGTGCAGAGAGAGGGCATTTATTTTACTTCTTTAAAGGGAGCAAAGGGCCAGGTGCCCTTTGATGGCACAAGGCACCTAAGGCAGAGTGGCTATTCTTTTGATCGCTGGAGGAACTGGGGTGGGTGGCAGTGGTGGGGCTGGACTGGGGACTGGCGAGTGGGCGAAAGATGTCCCTGATTGCAGGCTAGGCCTAGGCACCCTACCCATGCAGAATTTCGTGTGCTGGGCCTCTAGTATAACATAATTTCATCAATAAATATTTTAGTATTTATCTCTAAAAGGACCCTTTTAACCTAATGTCATTATCGCAACTAACAGTTAACCATAATTCATAATATTATCAAATAATCAGTTCAGATTTCTTTGATCATCTCAGATATCTGTGCTTCACAAATGTTAATATTCAAAGGAATCATCAAGGGATCTTCTTAAAAGGAAGGTTCTGATTAAGTGGATCTAAGGTGGAGCCTGAGATTTTATATTTCTGATAAGCTCCCAAGTGATGCCAAAGCTGCTGGTTGTCAGATCACAGTTTAATTAGCAAGGTGTGTGTTTTTTTTGCTTTCTGTATTAACTTTTATCATGTTAGAAATTTCAGTGTAGAGATTAGTGTACCTAAAGATGTCAGAGAAGTGCACAATACTGTTTCTGACCATTCATTTACTCCCAAACAAATTTTGGTGCATACCTGGCATGGTACAAGGAATTGAGAGTCAGGGAGGTGGGTGGTATATAGGAACTCTTCATCTCTGTGTCCAGCTAACAGCTCTTGTAAAGTGTACAAAGGAACAGTATCTACCCATATTAAATTTCTCCCTGTCTCTTTCTTATGCACACTTATTTATTACTAGAGGCACAATGCATGAAATTCATGCAAAGGTAGTCCTTCCTTCCCCTGGATGACGGCACTGGCTTCCCTCTGGTACCCAGGACCTGGGCTTCCCTCCAGCCGGAGGCAGGCACCCAAGACCTAGGGTCCCCTCTAGCTGCCAGCAGGTACCCGGGACCCAAGCTTCCCTTGCAGCCCCGGCTTTGTCTGGAATGTTGTCCGGAAGGACATCAGGTCTAATTAGCATATTATCTTTTTATTATTATAGATTAGTGGCCCAATACATAAAATTTGGGCACAGGGGGGGGGTGTCTCTCAGCCCAGCCTACACCCTCTACAATCTAGGAACCCCTCCGGGGGATGTCCAACTGCCAGTTTAGGCCTGATCCCCCAGAGACTGCTGGCTCCTAACTGCTCACCTGCCTGCCAGCCTGATCACCCCTAAGCACCTCTGCCTTGGCCCTGCCACCATGGCTTTCTCTGGAAGGATGTCCAGAAGGTCTCTGGAAGGTATTCCGGGCTAATTAGCATATTACCCTTTTATTAGTAGAGATAGAGTATATATTTTTCCTTCTATGAGAGAATTGGTATATTAGTTTCCTGTGGCTACTGTAAGAAATTACCACTAACATTGCTTAAAACAACAGGAATTTATTTCCTCACAGTATTGGAGTCTAAAAGTCCAAATTAGTTTCACTACTCTGAAATCAAGGTGTGGTGTCCTGTCAATAGTGCTTAGTGGTTCTAGAGAGTCTAAGAGAGTATCTTTCCCTTAGCAATTCCAGCTTCTTGTGGGTGCCAATATTCCTTAGTGTTCCTTGCCTTGTGGTCACATCACTCTAATCTCTGTCTGTCTTCACAGGGTCTACTATTTTTTGTCTGTCATTCTCTCACCTCTGTCTCATTCTTATAAAGACACTAGAAGCCCAGTGCATAAATTTGTACATGGGTGGGATCCCTCAGCTGGCCAGGGGGAGGGGCTGCAGGAGGTTGGCTGTGGGAGCACACTGACCACCGGGGCAGCTCCTGCATTGAGTATCTGCCTCCTGGTGGTCAGTGCACGTCATGGTCAACCAGTTGTTCTGGTCATTCAGTTATAACAGTTGCTTAGGTTTTTAGATAGATATAGATATAGATAGATAGATATAGATATAGATATAGATGATATAGATATAGGTATATAGATAGATAGATAGATGTGTGATTGGATTTAGGCCCCATCAGGGATAATATTGCTATATGTCAAGGTCCTTATATTCCAAATATTAGGGCCTAATATTTTTGGATGATTATTATTAAGTATACTACATTGGGCTCTTGATGTTACTGAAAATTTATGAACTACAAAAGCTTTTCCAAGAGACCCATCCCCTCAAAGTTAAGTAAAAAAGATCTGGCATGATTTGATTATCCCATGGAGAATGAGGAGACCACTGTCCCTACCTGAGATTGGGTGAAGTGGGGTTAGGAGTACATAGCGTGCACTGAAGGTGGGAGCAAGATGAGTGGTAGAAAATCCAAGTAGTGGATACTCATTCCAGGGAACAAGTTGAATGTCACAAGGAAGATAATGCCACCAACATTAATGCTTTTATAAATGAATACAATTAACAGATATATGGAATATAAAATTATATTCATAAGGAAAATGCCCAATCTGACATATCAGCTGCCACCTTGATGTATTAATTGGATTATTGCAAATTGCACACATGGTCAGTGGTCTCTCAACTTTTTATTACTATTAATTATGATTCTGGATTTGAAAACATCATCATCCTAGATTCATAAGGGCAGGAGAAGTGAAAATGTATGCAATTCTTGGAATTGCTATGATCATCTCTTCTTTTAATGGTAAAAGATTTACAAAAAGAATTTCAATTCTGTTTCCAATTAGCAGACATTGTCAATCCACTTTAAAATGGGAAGATTCAAGTATGATTTTTAGGTGGCCATCCATGTATCCCCTTCAAGTCATTACTTGTTCCTGCAGAGTAACCTTTACCTTACCTTTACCTTGATTTCTAATAGCATTGGATAACTTTTCCAGTTTTATGGAATCACATATTTTTGTGTGTCTGAATTTTTTCACTCAGCATTATGTTTCTGAGAATCCATACTTTTATTTTAGTTGTAGATCATTCATTGTCATTGCTGTATAGCATCCCACTGTGTGAATTCACCATGAGTGATTAATTTAACTGTTCTATTGTTGATGGACACTCAGACTTTCAGTTTTTGAAATATTATACATAGTGTTGCTAGGGAAATTCTACTATGTCTTTTGATGAACTTATGTCCACATTTTTATTGAATTGTTAACATAAGAAACAATCAAACCGAAAAGAATTTTTGTGAGTTTATTTGAGCCAAACTGTTGACAATTGCCAGGAAGGAAAATCTCAACATATTGAGATAATGCTCCAGAGAATGGCAGTTTTGCACGTAGTTTTTCATACATTATAATCAAAGGAGGAGATGTAAGTGGGTTACATAAACTCCATTGGTGATATATTAGGGAGGCAGGAGAAAGCAAAGCAGGAAAACATTTTGCATTGGATAAAAAGTAAAATGATAGACACACACTTATTTTACTTAGGTGGGTGTAGGATAGTCAACAGTTAACTCAATAACAATGAGAAGATTTATGGTATCCGCAGAGTGGTGCTTGTGCTTTGAGGAGTCCAGGAAAAGGACAATTACTTTGACATTCCAAAGATATGTTATCATAGATGCAAAAAGACAATAGGCTCCATTAAAGGAAATATTGACCTTTGTCAGGGAAGATACCAGCCTAAGACATGACTACCCACCATAAACTGCTTTTAATTAAAGTCTTAATTTCAGGCCATGCTTTTGGTTACTTTAAGTCTCTGAGTTTGCATGGTCGCCATGCAGGCCTTCCCTGAACTTGTCAGGTTAGCACATGGCCCATTTCTGTCCACAGTATATATCTCAAAGAATAATAACAGGGTAATAAAATATGTTCAGCTTTAATGATACTGCCAAAGTGTTTGTACAAATTTACATTCCCACCAGCGGAATATAAAAATCCAGGATTCTCCACAAACTTGTAAACCCTTGATTTTTTTTTTAAATAGCCATTCTCATGGATGTGTGGTGGTATTGTAATGTGATTTTAATTTGTTGTCCCAATGACAAATGAAATTGAACATTTTTTGTATATTCTTGGCCATTTAGATATCTTATTTATGAGGTATCTGCTGGTCAAGTCTTACACTCATTTTTCTATTGGGTTGTCTATTCATTCCTTTATATATTCTGCATGAGTCTTAGACAGATATGTGTCTACAGATGTCTTATCCCACTCAGTCATTTACCTTTTTACTCCCTTAATAATGTGTTTTGATAGAGAGAGAGAGAGAGAAAGAGCTATAAATTTTGAATGTATGGTAATTGCTTTATGGATTACACTTACATGAAAATGCCATGTCTTAGCCCATTGGAATTACTGACCCACAGCCTTTGTACATGCCATTTCCTTCCCCTAGAACCTATTCCTCCTTAGCTAACTACTCTTTATTTATTATTCTTTTCATACTTTAAGCCTCTTCTACAGGTTACATTAAGGTACCCCTGTTGCTTCTTGTTATGTTTCTTCCCAGCAAGTACTTTTACTGTCATATCTTTATCCATGTTTGTCATTTCTTTCTCCCTTTTCTTTGATGGTTCCTGAGAACGAAAACGATTTCATTCTGGTTCACCATTGTATCTCGAATGCTTAGCTGATAATAATAATAATAATAATAATAATAACAACAGCAATAAATATTCCTTGAATTCTCAGCACTGTTATAAATACTTTAAATAGTCTTTTATCCATTTTTAGTTTATTTTTGTGTGTATGGTACAAGTTGATGATCTAGTTTCATCTTTTTGCATGTATCTGTCCAATTTTCCCAACACCATTTATTGGATCCATTGTATGCTCTTGCCTCCTTTGTCAAATATTAATTGAGCATAATGGCTTGGGTCGATTTCTGGGTTCTCTGTTCTGTTCCATTGGTTTATATGTTTGTTCTTGTGCCAGTACCAGGCAGTTTTGAGAACAATGGCTTTGTAATACAGCTTGATATCTGGTATTGAGATCCCACCTACTTTGTTCTTCTTTCTCAGGATTGCTGCAACTATTCGGGGGTCTTAAGTGCCCATCAGCAGATGAGTGGATTAAAAAACTGTGGTACATTTACACAATGGAATACTACGCTGCTATAAAAAAAGAAGGAGTTATTACCATTTGCAACAGCATGGATGGACTGGGAGAACATTTTTCTAAGTGAAATAAGCCAGTCAGATAAAGATAAATATCACATGATCTCACTCATTTGTGGAATATAATGAACAAAATAAACTGGTGAACAAAAATAGATACAGAAACAGAGGAGCATCAAACAGACTGCCACATTTCAGTGGGAAGGCAGGGCAAGGGGGTGTAAGAGATCAACCAAAGGACTTGTGTGCATGCATATAAGCATATTCAATGGACACAGACACTAGGGGGGTGAGGGCTTGTGCTGGGGGTTGGAGGTGGCCAGGGAGAGGTCAACGGGGGAAATACTATATGTAATACTTTAAACAATAAAGAATAAAAAAATAATAAATACTTTAAATACACTATTTCCCTTTCATTCTAACAACAACTCTATGAGGTAGGTGCTAAAACTATCCCCACTTTATACATAAGGTGACTGAAGAACAGAGAAGTCAAAAAAGCTTGTCCATCGACACACTCAGCCAGTAAAGGAGGGCTACCTAGGTAGTGTGATTTCAGAAACATGTTCTTAGCTACTATGCTGTACCGTTATAGTGGCCAATTAAGTATTTGTTAAATAAACAATTTATAAATGGAAAGCACTATGAAGATCATCTAATTTAACTGTTTTATTTTAAGAAAGTGTTCACTGGGGTCAAGAAGTGAAGTGACTTGTCCAAAATCATACTGCTAGCTGGTAAGTGCCAAAATTATGGCAAAATTCCATGTGTCTTGAATGACATCTCAGTGTTCATTCTCTTGGTCTACAAATCTATATTTCAAATAGAGGACTTTTATTTCTTTGTAAAACCCTGCTAAGCTCCACTGCCTTCAAAAGATAATGATGGGCACAGACATTTCTAGTCATAAAAACTGTCATTTAGATACATGACATGACAGCTAAACAAATTTCAAGAAACCATAGATTCGTGGACTTATCTATAGAGTCATATTTTTATAGCTGAGTAAACCTAATATCTTCCTTCAAGTGAAAATTTCAAACACTTTGAAATATCTGAATGATTTTCATTGTGTGACCAAACTGAAATTTTTATTTTTCATGTGTTTATTTGTTACTGTGGCCAGATTGAAGTCAGCCTTGGTATATACTGCCCTCATCTGCTTTAGTGTTCTTCTCTCCTCCCTTCCCCAGGCCAAATACTGCTTGCTGCTATTATCTCGATTGGTACTTACAAGCTGCTAACTAAGTCTGATTTAAGATAGAATAGACATTGACAGCTATTTCCTGGTTTTTATTTTTTAATTTCACTAAATATAGACTTGCATCAGGGAGACCAAATGATAACAGCTTTGGAAAGGATTGACTCTGGTAAATGGGCTAAAATTTAGTATTTCCCCCTTGACTTTCATTTTCTAACACATTGTTCCCTCTGCTATATTCTGAGGCCATAGCCTACATAATTCTGTATTACATTCCAGATCTACAATGAAATATCAGGGAAAAAGCATTATGTAATACAGAAGAGGGGGAAAAGGCGGTATAGCAAAAAGGCATACATACATTTATCTCAAAACAATCTGATTTTTATAGATTTTCAATTTATTATAGTGTGGCAAAATATCAGAAGCTTACCTTCTGTTTTTATCATAGACTCTAAGATCAAATAACACTATTTAACTATTGATGTTCCTATTATTAATGGACGTTCTGAACTGAATTGGCATAAACTAGTGCTAAGTTTGCTAATGGTGTCACAGACAAGAATGCCAAATCTATTAAAGGGTTCTGCCTGTGATATCAGGCTCAGAAAGCCTATAGTTTCACCCTTCCCCTCCTTGGATTATTTTTAAGCAAATCCCATCCATCATATAAATTTATCTACAAAATTTTCAGTATGTATCCCTAAGCAAAATAATCATTTCTGTGAAAAATTTCAATACATTATTACAGCTAAAAGAAAATTAATTAAATGTAAAATAGATGCGAAAATTTACCCAAATGTTTTTTATTTTTTTAGTAGTTATTTGTTAAAATCCAAATCCAAACAAATCCATCCAAACACTGTATTTGTTTTACATGTCTCTTAAATCTCTTTTAGTTTATATGTTTTCTGTTCCACTTTTTATTTTCTTGCAGTTTATTTGTTGAAGTAGTTATGCTTTTGTTTGTTTGTTTGTTTGTTTTCCTCTCTCTCATAGAGTTCCTGACATTCTGCATTTACTAATACAGCCTTGTGGTATTAAAAACAAGCATGCCCTCTATCTCTTACATTGCTTGTAAACAGATTTTAATATGAAAATATTATCAGATTCAGGCAATATTGGCTTTGTTTGTTAACAATACTTAATAGGGATTATTTTAACCTTTTTATTATCTCATCATAGAAAGTATATAATGTCTAGTTTTCTCTTGTTTAATGATTTTAGGATTGATCATTGAAATCAGCTATTAGCTGATACTGCATTACACATATTTTCATAAGCTTTTCATTATTTTATTAGGGTGCTAAAACTGATGACATTCTGAGTCTATGATTACTTCCATTATTAGTTAACATTCTTCTAATTTTTTATTTAAATTCTTTATTGTTTAAAGTATCACATGATGCTCCTTTTTCCCTTATTGACCTTTCCCTGGCCACGCCCCCCAGCACATGCCCTCACCCCCCTATTTTCTGTGTCCACTGGTTATGCTCATATGCATGCATACAAGTCCTTTGGTTGATCTCTTATCCCCTCAGCCCCGTCTTTCCTGATTGGTTGGACAGTCTGTTCAGTGCTTGTATGTCTCTGGTTCTATTTTTGTTCATCAGTTTATGTTGTTCATTATATTCCACAAATGAGTGAGATCATGTGACATTTATCTTTCTCTGACTGACTTATTTCACTTAGCATAATGCTCTCCATTTCCATCCATGCTGTTGCAAATGGTAATTATTCCTTCTTTTTAATAGCAGCATAGTATTCCATTGTGTAGATGTTCCCCAGTTTTCTATATCACTCAGCTGCTGATGGGCACTTAGGCTGTTTCCAAATCTTAGCTATAGTAAATTATGCTGCTATGAACATAGGGGTGCATTTGTCCTTTCTGATTGGTGTTTCTGGTTTCTTGTGATATATTCCTAGAAGTAGGATTACTGGCTCAAATGGCAATTTCATTTTTAATTTTTTGAGGAAACTCCATACTGTTTTCCACAGTGGTCTCCAGCCAGGA
>NW_006282082.1:159717-161200 GCF_000327345.1 Myotis davidii | reverse complement strand
GTTATCCATTTTGAGTTGATTCTTGTATATGGTGTAAGAGGATGGTCTAGTTTCATTTTTTTGCACGTACCTGTGCAGTTATCCCAACATCATTTATTGAAGAGATTTTCTTGACTCCATTATATGCTCTTGCTTCCTTTGTCAAATATTAATTAAGCATAATGGCTTGGTTCAATTTTTGGGTTCTCTGTTCTGTTCCATTGGTCTATATGTCTGTTTTTGTGCCAGTATCAGGCAGTTTTGAGAACAGTGGCTTTGTAATATAGCTTGATATCTGGTATCGAGATCCCTCCAACTTTGTTCTTCTCTCTCACGATTGCTGGAGCTATTCAGGGTCTTTTTTTATTTCAGATGAATTTTTGGGATTTTGTTCTAGGCCTTTGAATTGTGCCATTGGTATTTTAAGGAGGATTGTTGAATTTACAGACAGCTTTGGGTAGTATGGACATTTTAATGATGTTGATTCTACCAATTCATGAATATGGTATATTCTTCCATTTGTTTATATCTTCCTCTCTTTTTTCAGTGTCCTGTAATTTTCTGAGTACAGGTTCTTTACCTCCTTGGTTAAATTTATTCCAAGATATCTTAATTTTTTGTTGCAATGGTAAGTAGGATTGTTCTTTTAGTTTCTTTTTCTCTGAGTTCATTATCCTATCTACGTATATAAAAACCATGGGTGGTGTTCATCAAGACCACAACCACCACGACCAAGCAGAAGGAAGTCAGTCCTGCAGGGGTTGTCTTGGCAACGGCTGCGCCCTCCCCCAAGCTGTTTCCCAGAGCTATTTCCTGTAAGGGCGGGGTTTGAGGGAGGAACCCGCCCTGAGAACATGGAGGCATATCTTTCTAAAGTATGCCGTGCCAGCACAGCACAGCCAAGGGTGAACCTGAGGGGGGGCAGCTGAAAGGCTTAGAAAAGACAAACAAGAGAATGAAAGCCATGTCTCAGTGGGACTCTGCTTCTCTGAGAGACAGCGACCACACCCACAGTCATGCCTTTATTTTATAGCAGATGCTATGAGGCAAAGTAAGGGTGTGACTAAGATATTTACAATATACTCCTGGGTTTCAATCCTACTCAATTACATGCACCTGAACTCTATCAAGCCCACATCACTTAGACACATGGGGCCACATGTTTGGACCATAGGTCCAAGCTTACAACTACAGGTGTTGGTTATAGTTGTGCTGGGAGGGCCTTGCCCTCCAAGCTGGGTCTTGCACGTGGCAATGAGAGGACTGTGCCATCTCATCAGTCCAAGGCTTAAACCTTTCCAAAACACTTTAGCGGCTCCCCACAATAAAGTTTTAATTCTGTTTCTTTGTTTCTGATGCTGTGGCCCCACCCCATAACAAATAAACAATTTCCAGAGGATGAGGCCCAGGAATCAGGATTTTAAAAAGATTCCCAGGTGATTCTAATGTGCAGCCAAGGTTGAGAACCATTGCTATAGATAATATTAAAAATATATCTAAACGT
>NW_006282082.1:153769-158783 GCF_000327345.1 Myotis davidii | reverse complement strand
TCCTGACTGCCCGCCTGCTTGCAGCCCCTTACCGCTCGGCCTGTTGTTCTTTAGCAATGCTGCAGAGGCAGGAGAGGGCCTCTCACCAGCGCTGCTGTGCTCGCCAGGTGTGAGCCCGGCTTCTGGCTCCTCAGCGCTGCTCTGTCCACTGAGCCAAACCGGTGAGGGCAATTAATTTCTTTTTAATGTGCATCAATTTCGTGCACCGGGGTACTAGTATAATAAAAGCCTCATATGCTAAGTGTCTGGTTGTCTGGTCATTTGTTAAAGCAATCAAAGCATAATATGCTAATGATATGCTAAGACTGCTCAACCACTCACTATGAAGTGTACTGACCACCACGAGGCAGACAGTTGAATGATCAACCAGTTGCTATGATGTGTACTGACCACCAGTGGGCAGACACTCCAACCAGTAGGTTAAATTGCTCCTGGTGTCCAGCTGATTTTGACTGAACAGGAGGAGCCAGAAATGCCCTGGAGCCATCCTGCAGTCTCTCCCTGGCTGGCCAACTTCCCGTGTAGCTCCCTGGCACCTCTGGTAAACAATAAAGGACAATCAGGTTGAGGAAATCTGCCCTCGGGTGTATATGCAGATTATCAGCCCTCCTGAATATAGAAGCCCATCAAACTTTTGAGGACTTTTCGCATTTACTATGACCTACTGGACTTAGCCTCCAGCAGTGATGTATCACATTTATTGATTTGCAGATATTGTACCATCCTTGTATCCCCAGGATAAAATCCACTTGGTCATGGTGTTTGATCTTTCTAATGTAATGCTGGATCAGATTTGCTAGATTTTGTTGATGATTTTAGCATCTATGGTCATGAGGATATTGGCCTGTAATTTTCTTTCTTTGTATTGTCTTCATTTGTTTTGGGGATTCGGGTAATGCTGGCTTGATAGAAAGAGCTTGGATGTGTTCCTTCCTCTTGAATTTTTTGGAATAGTCTGAGGAGGATGGGTTTTATTTCATCTTTGAATGTTTGATAAAACTCCCCTGTGAAGCCATCTGTTCCAGGGATTTTGTTAGCTGGAAGTTTTATTATTATTATTATTGCTTCAATTTCCTCCAGAGTTATTGGCCTATTCATATTTTTTTTATTCTTCTTGATTGAGTTTTGGAAAGACATATTTTTCTAGGAATATGTCCATTTCTTCTAGGTTAACCATTTTGTTGGAATAGAGTTGTTCATAGTATTTTTTTTAAATAATCCTTTGTATTTCTGTGGGGTGTGTTGTTATTTTGCCTTTTTCATTTCTGATTTTATTTATATGGGTCCTCTCTCTTCTTGTTGAGACTGGCTATAGGTTCATCTACCTTGTTTATCCTTTCAAATTACCAACCTTGGTTTCATTGATCTTTTGCATTGTTTTTTTGTTTGTTTGTTTTTTCTATGTAATTTACTTCCTCTCTGATCTTTATTACTCCCTTCCTTCTGTTCACTTTGGGCTTTTCTTGTTGCTCTCTTTCTAATTCTTCAAGTTGCAGAGTTAGATGGTTTATTATCAGTTTTCCTTGTTTTTTGAGGTAGGCCTGTAATGCTATGAACTTCCCTCTCAGGACTGCTTTCACTCTGTCCCATAGATTTTGGATTGTTTTGTTTTCATTGTCATTTGTTTCCAGGACATTTTTTATTTCTTCTTTCATCCCTTTGGTACCCCATTCACTTTTTAATACCATGCTATTCAGCCTCCAAGTGTTTGCATTTTTGTGATTATTTTTATTGTAGTTTATTTCTAATTTTATGCCACTGTGATCTGAGAAGATGCTTGATATGGTTTCAGTCTTCTTGAATTTGAACAGACTTTGTCTGTGTTCCACTATGTAGTCTATCTTTGAAAATGTCCCATGTAAACTTAAGAAGAATGTCTATTCTGTAGCTTTGGGGTGGAATGTTCTGAAGATGTCTATTAAGTCCATTTGATCTGGTGAGTCATTTTTGATTGCTGTTTATTTGCTAATTTTTTGTCTAGAGTATTTATCCAGTATTGTCAGTGGGTTGTTAAAGTCCCCTACTATGATCATATTGCTGTAGATCTCTCCCTTGATATTTCCCAGAATTTTTTTTTTTTGTATTTGGGTGCTCCTGTATTGGGTACATATATGTTTACCAGAGTTATATACTCTTGTATCAATCCCTTTAGTATTATGAAGTGTACGTCCTTATCTCTTGATATGGCCTTCACTTTGAGGTCTATTTTATCAGATATAAGTATTGCTACCCGATTTTTTTCTCATTTCCATTTGCCTGAAAGATATTTTTCCATCCCTTCACTTTCATTTTGTGTGAGTCCCTTGTTCTGAAGTGGGACTCCTGTAGATAACATATATATGGGACATGTTTTATTATTCATTCAGTCACTCAATGTCTTGTGATTGGAGCACTTAGTCCATTTATTTTTAATGTTATTATTGATATGGACTTGTTTGTAGCCCTTTCTATTCTTTATGCCTGTGTTCCTTCCCTTTCTATTTTTTCTTTTTACAACAGTTGCTTTAGCATTTCTTCCATTGATGACTTGGTAGTGATAAACTCCGTTAGCCTTTTTTTTTTTTTTTTAGTGTGAAGCTCCTGACTTCCTCTTCAATTTTGATTGATAGCCTTGCTGTATAGAATGTTCTTGGATTCAGTCCCTTGCTTTGCATCACTTTGTATACTGCATTCCATTCCCTTCTGGCCTGATGTGTTTCTGTTAAGAAATAATTTGATAATCTGATGGGATATCCTTTATAGGTTACTCTTTATCTCTCTCTTGCAGCCCGTAAGATTCTGTTTTTTGTTAACATTTGCCATTGTAATTACAACATGTCTTGGTGTGGGTCTTTTTGGGTTCATCTTGCTTGGTACTCTGTGCTTGTGTGACTTTTTCTTACCTAAATGAGGGAAGTTTTCTGTCATTATTCCTTCAAATAGGTTCTCTAATCCTGCTGCTCTTCTTTTCCTTCTGGTACCCTTATTATACATTCGTTACTTTGTTTCATGTTGTACCAAAGCTCCCTTAGGCATTCCTCCTGCTTTTTATTTTTTTCTCCAATTGATGCTCAGATTGGGCTTGTTTCTCTACCTTATCTTCTAACTCACTAATTTGGTCATGCACTTCTCCTGGTCTACCTTCCATCATGTTTTTATTATTATTATTATTATTATTATTGTAGCTACATCACTTTTTATTTCCTCCTGATTCTTGCATAAGTTGTTGACTTTCTCATCCATCTGGTTTATGAACTCTGACCATTACTCTGAATTCCTTTTCTGACATATTACATCCCTCCATTTCACTTAGTTCTTTTCTTGGCGATTCCTCCTTTTTTTCCTTTGGGGATTGTTTCATTGTCTCCCCATTTTCGCTGTCAACAGAAAGTCCAAGTGCTGAGTTGCAGGGTCCTAAGCCGTGTAAGGTGGGGTTGTCGCACAACCCGAATGTCACTGAAGAGCTCAGGCACCAAAACATGTGGCTGCTGTGGGTCGGCTGGAGGCAGGTACGCTGAGAATCAGAGTCACTGGCACTTGGTGGGGCCTCGTGCGAGCATCGAGAATCAGAGTCCCTGTGTGCACACACTGAGAATTAGGGTCCCCGCATGCATGTGCCAAGAATCAGTCACTCGTTTTCAGTGTGGCCTTGCGTGAGCACCGAGAATCAGAATCCCTGCAAGCAAACACCAAAAATCAGAGTCACCGGCTTGCTAAGAGACCAGGTTCCAGGGTCACCCTGTGTCTGCAGGAGGCCTGCTTGCATGCCTTGGGTTGCAAATGCCCTATGCTGCTTCAGTGGGCCAGCAGGAGGGGGATGTCCTCTGTGACTCACAGGAATCTGCAGTCAGGATGGCTAGAGTCTCAGAGTCTGTGGGATTGTAGCAGCGGTAGCAGATTTTTGTCGAGAGTAGCTCTGGGGTCCCGGTTTGCACCTGAGGCCAGTCTGGGTGGTAGTGAGGCTGGGTACTCAGTCACAGCAGTTCTCTACTCTAACTTTTGAAAGATATTTTCATTGGGTACAGAATTTTAGGTTGACCTTGTCATTGTTAAATTCAGTACTTCTCATTTGTATCGTGTGCAATGAAAAATCTGTTACTGCCCTCATCTTTGTTCCTCTGTATGTATGCGTCTCATTTTCCTCCGACTCATTGAAAAAGAATTTTCCCTTTATCAATTATTTGAACAATATGATTATAATGTAGTTTTCTTCCCATTTCTTGTGTTTGCACTTTCTTGAAATTTTGAATCTGTTGATTTATACATTTTTTTCTTCTAATTTGAAAAATATTCAACCATTATTTCTTTAAATATTTGTCTTTCCCCCACAACTTTCCTGAAGAGATTCCAATTACATGCAGTTGTTCCACAGATCACTAGATCACTAATGCTTTGTTGATGTATCTTTTTCTGAGTGTGTGTGTGCGCGCGCGCGTGTGTGTGTGTGTGCGTGTGTGTATAGTTTTTAGTGTTATGCCTTTGAGTTCTCTAATATTTTCTTTTGCAATATCCAATTTACTATTAATCCCATCCAGTGTAAGGTTCTTCTTTTTACATATGCTGTGTCTTTACTAAAGAAAGTATATGTAATAGAGTATAATAACTTGTTTTCATGCCTTTATCTACTAATTCTAAGACCTAAACCAGTTCTCAGTCACTTTCAGTTGATTTATTTTTCTCCTCAATATGGGTTATATTTTCTTGCATCTCTGAATGCCTGATAATCTTTGAGCAAATGCCAGGAATTTTGACATTTACCCTGTTTTGTATTGGGGAGGAGTGTTATCCCTTCAAACATTCTTGAACTTTGTTCTGGAACACAGTTAATTTACTTGGAAATAGTTTGATCCTTTCATATTTTGCTGTTAAGATTGGTTAATTCAGGCCGGAGTAGTGATCAGTTGAGTCTATTTATTACCCACTACTATGGAAGGACCCTCTGATACTCTACCCAATGCCATGAAATATTGAGGGTTTTCAATCTAGCTGGTGGTAACAGGAACTGTTTCCCACCATATGTGAACAGGACACTGTT
>NW_006282082.1:150071-153745 GCF_000327345.1 Myotis davidii | reverse complement strand
CTTGGCTAATTCTCTTAAATGCATGATCACTATACATCTGGATATTCAAGGGAGGAGGCTTCTATACATATCTAGAGTTATCTTTGTATGCAGCTCTCTCCAATGCAGTACATTATTCCACCTTGGTGAAAATTAGCCATCTTTGTGTCCCCAGTCTCTAAACTTCCTTGACTCATCTTCGGCAAGGTCACTGGAATCCACCTACATTTTATTTTACTGCACATAGCCGGCAAACTCACTGAAGACAGTAAGCTTGGACATTTGTAGGGATCATCTTGTTTGTTTTCTCTTTCTCTCTCTGATCATTATCATTGCTTGATAACCAGGGTCTTCAAAATCATTGTTTTATATATTTTGTTTGTGATTTGGTCATTTCAGGCAAGAAGGTAAATTCAATCCCTGTTACTTGCTCTTGTTAGAAGTTAAAGTTTTTTTTTTAAAATATGTAATGATAAAATCATGTACTTTTAACATATTTGATGTGTATTTATCCATTGCAAATAGTAATGTTAATGTTCATTTTGTTCAGTGAGGGCTCCTTCAAGATGGCTTCTGACAGACCCCAGGAGTCCTTCATAGTTTTCTTGCTTTCAGACTCGTTTTGTATATTTGTTGACTTCAACACTCATTTATCTAAGGATTCAAAAGGGCTATTTTGAAGAATAAAGTGGAAGGAATGACTGAGGCCTGATAGAGAGAATTCACCAAGAAGAACATCAGAAAGGCAAAAGATTGCTAGAAAGTAATTGGAACACATCCTGAGAATACTCAACAGCTCAATAAGCAAACCTCGGGCCTATCACCTTTTCTCAGTATTCCCCTTATTATCTAAATCCCGCCATTCAATATTCCAATATGAGCACGCACTGATTTTCAGCAAAAGACCAAGTAAATCTTTCATGTTGGTTTTTCTGGAATATTGGGAACAATGGAAATTGATATCAAATCTAGGTAATTCTGAGCATTAAATATCCATTCAATGTTCATTTCAGAGATTGGACTCCTGGTTACTTCTTTCACGATGTCTTTTAATATAAGTGGTTTGGGAATATGTCATAAAAGATACAAAACCCAAAACAGATTAAAATTTTGTGGCTCTAAATTAATTTTTCAACTTTTAATACTTTGGAGGAAAAGAACATTGATTGGTGAAATCTATGAATAATCTATTCCAACTCTTGTTTTTAAGCACTATTTTCAACTTACACATTCAGCAAAAATTACCACAATTAGTGAAAGAATAAAGATCTGACTGTCTCAATTTTCCTTTTTTTTCCTTCTCCCGGACTCATTATTTTAGAATAATTTTAGAGGCCAAAAAGGCATGTGAGGCAAGAAAGTAGCACTAATTATTATGCAAAAGAGGTGATCACCTAATCCGTGATAATCTACAAGTCATGCAGCCTTTTGGTAATGTAGGCCCATGATAATGTTTGAACAGGTTTCTTCATATGGGTTTCTGATATTTGTGCCTCACCTTACATTTGGAAGACTATTTCTGTCATAACTAAAAATATATCTTGGGAAGTGAAAAATCAGTTGTGACTGTTGATATTGAGACATAACTAGTGTTCAACTCTAATATATGAGGTAATAAATCATAAGCTATTAGTCAACCTTTATGTCTTTTTCACAATCAAATTTTGGATTAGAACATTGTCCACTTCATCTATAATATGTCCTATTTAAAACCACTGCTATTTAGGAGATAAATCCAAAACCCTCCCACCCTCCTTCCTGCTATGTACTGTACTAGGGGTAGAAGATATGGCCAATGAGGGATACAATCTATCTCTTTCTAAATACTTCTGTAGCAATCAGATTGTTGTTTATGTTTACCTGTAGTCAGGTAATTCTGATACAAGCAATATTAACTTAGAATTACAAGTAAGATCTTAAATAAAAATGGGAGTTCTTTGAGCATAATCCAATCATCATAGTATGGATAAAATTCAAATCATGTTTTGCTAAATTATTTTACACACAAGTAACATATATTCAACATAAAACTATAGAAAATAGAAATTGTAAATAAGAAAATATTAATTTAAAATTACACAAATAGTCTACCAGAAGATGACTGCTGCTTTCATATTGAAAAATATATTTCCAGGCATTTTCTTATCTACATAGATAAAAGCCTAAGGGACCAGATGACCAGACAACTGGATGACTGGCCGGTAGCTATGACGCACACTGACTACCAGGGGGCAGACACTCAATGCAGAAGCTGCCCCCTGGTGCTCAGTGTGCTCCCACAGCAGGAGCGTTGCTCAGCTGACAGACGGGAGCCAGACACCAGGCTGACAGCTGACGAGCACAGCTGCTGCAGTGTGAGCCTCTCCTGTGGACACTCCCCCTGCACGGAAAGCGGTGGCAAGCATAGTAAGGCTGGATGAGTGGGAGTGGGGTGGTACCCAGCCTGGGCTAGCCTTGAGCTCCTCCCTGGCTGCCTGCTGCTTTTCACACTACTTTGTGTTGTGCAGCATCAACACAGACAGTGGGCTGGAGCCCGATGAGATGATGGGTAAGGTAAGGATGTGGCAGTATGGAGGTACACTGATCCCTACAGGACAGCTCAAGGGACCCCCTTGGTGCACGAATCTGTGCACTGAGACTCTAGTGAAAATATAATCAGTTTTCCTCCCCTCACCCCTCCAATAAGGCATCATCCTACCCATACTGTTCTGAAACAGTTTGGGGTCTTTTAATTTAAAAATATAAGTCATATATACACATAATTAAAATTTTAAATAATATAGTAAGACCTAAAAAAAAATTAGAAGTCTACTTAGGCTGATCCTTCAGATATAGCCATTAATATTTTTAAACACATTCTTTAAAAATATATCCTTTCTATATCTAAAACTAACATACATATATATATACATATACACATATATATATGTATATATATATTATACATATACCAGCATATACACAAACATACAAGCATATGTCATGCATGAGGATAATATAATGGCAAACCTACTACTTTTGTATTTAACTTTTAAAAGTTAATAATAATATTAATAGCTTGGACATACTTTTCTATCAGCACACATATATATTTTCCTTATAGTCTTCCCTCACCCTCATAAAATACCAATATTGATTCTCTTGAATTATATATAAGCAAAAAAAGACTTAAAACTCATGAAAAAATAACTTAAACTCTTTAAGTAACTGAAAAATAATCTGTTGGTAGGAAAAACTGCCATTAATCTACACTAATAAAAGAGAAAGATGCAAATTAACCATCACGCCTCTACCCACCAGCCAATCAGGAGCGAGTATGCAAATTAACTCAACTAAGATGGCGGAGGTCATGCAGCAGCAAGCAGGAGGCTTAGGTTGCCTTGGCAATGGAGGAAGCCAAGCTTCCTGCCCGCCCTGAGCCAGCTGTGGCCTCCACTCATGGCAACAAAGTTTCAATTATAGAAGACAAATAAATCCCAGATACCTGCTTCCAGCCAGCCTCCACTGGGAGCTTGGGTGGCTGGGGGTTGTGGCCAGCCTGCAAACAGCCATCAGTCCCTCACCTAGGCTGGCCACACCCTCATGGGGTGAGGGTCCTTGCTGGGGGGCTTAGCCAGCCTGAAAAATGCCATCAGCCCCAAACCCAGGCTGTCCAAGCACCCCAGTGGTGCCCCCCACACTGAAGGGGCTGTGGC
>NW_006282082.1:135733-149766 GCF_000327345.1 Myotis davidii | reverse complement strand
GTAGGGGGAGCCCCTCCCGCCTCCTCAGCAGCGCTAAGGATGTCTGACTGCAGCTTAGGCCTGCTCCCCGCTGGCAAGTGGACATCCCCCGAGGGCTCCTGGGATGCTAGAGGGATGTCTGACTGCCAGCTTAGGCCCTCTAAGTCAGCAGGTGGTCATCCCCGAGGGGTCCCAGACTGTGAGAGGGCACAGGCCGGGCGGAGGGACCCCCCTGGAGTGCACAAATTTTTGTGCACTGGACCTCTAATCCTATATAATAAAAGGGCAATATGCAAATTAGACAGAGACCTTCCAGGAGACCTTCCAGATGTTCTTCTGGACAAAGCCATAGTGGCAGGGCCAAGGTAGAGGTGGTTAGAGGCCAAGAGGGGAGGAAAGATGTGGGTGATCAGGCTGTTGGGGGATGGGACCTTTAGGGGTAAGCAGACCAGCAGGCGGCCTGTTGGGGGCGAGCTGGCCATCAGTGGGGGTCTGTTGGAGCTGATCAGGACAGTGGGGGGCAATTTGGTGTGAGCAGGCCAGCATAGGTGCAGTTGGGGGCAAGCACACTAGCATGGGTGGCAGTTGGGGGTGATCAGGATGGCAGGCAGAGTTGTTAGGGGAAATTAGGCAGGCAGGCAGGTGAGTGGTTAGGAGCCAGCAGTCCCAGATTGTGAGAGGGATGTCCGGCTGCCAGTTTAGGCCCCTTTGAGGGGTCCCAGGTTGGAGAGGGTACAGACCGGGCTGAGGGACACCCCCTCCCCCACATGAATTTCGTGCACTGGGCCACTAGTGTAACATAAAGAGTGTTGTAGCTAATAAACTATTAATGAGAAACACACAGGTAATTTATAAAAATAATTATATATTACTTAAAATGTTAGAGAAACATAAAGACAAAAGGCAAATGATTGTGAGTCTTCAAGCATTTTCTTAATGAGTGGATTTTATCTTTCATTTACTCTCTTTGACCATGAATATTCCTAACTCATTTAGTTTATGCTTTAATTATCTATCTATCTATCTATCTATCTATCTATCTATCTATCTATCCATCCATCCATCAATCATCCATATAACTTTCTAGCTATCTATATATCTATTCATTCACCCAGACCCACATTTAAACCTACATACACCCACACAGTCCCAGAATACAGAACATGCTACTCTTGACAAGTAGGAGGGAAGGAGATCAATCAGTTATAAGTGTGAGCAATAAATAAAGGGTGCCCACAATTGTACTTTTTAAATTCAATTTATAGGGTTAAATTGGTTAATAAGATTATATAGATTTCATGTGTATTTCTATGATATATGATCTATATATTGTACTGTGTGCCCATCAACCAAAGGTAAATCATCTTTTGATACCATATATTTGACACCCCCCTTTCCCTTTACTACCCCTACCTCTTCCCTCTGGTAACCACCATACTGTTATTTGTGTCTATGAGTTTTTATTTGTTTGTTTTTTCTTATTCATTTGTTGCTTTCAGTTTTATATCTACACAGTTGATCTGTTTATTATTTCTATATTAGGTCAAAATTAAAGTTCTTCTCAGATGGAGGAAATGTGTGTTTGTTGGCGGGGGCGGGAGGGGAATAACAGAGAAATTTCAGTATACACATAAACCTTGGATTTTTGTTAGTCAATAGGCCTAATGATTAGACCTACCCACTTATTTTATAAGTGATTAATCATTTTATTTTCATCAAATATATCTTTTATTGCATGAAGAAGAAAGTATAACCACTCTAATCTCAATTACTCTGCACTGAGCCCTCTTGAATGTTAGATACTTCCAGGTCATTATAATTGAACCATGTCTACCTTTAAATGTTATATGCATCACTAGTTTAATGGCATGAAAAAGAAGAATAAATGGCAGACAGCACTGAGAAGCCAACAGGAATAAGGAAAATATCTAGTTTGAGATGTTTATTTCTGATTCTCGGCTTCAGTTTTATGTACTACATCTATTGATAAATATCCAGGGCTCTCATCATAACCCCAGAGAAAAAATTTTTGAGCAAATTTGTAGACACATTCTGTAGCAATTTTCATGTCATCATCTTTCTTATGTCTGACGGCTTTGGTCCAAGTGTTTTCTGAAGTGTAGCCTATTGTATTTTGCTCTAAGACTTTCTCCTGGTGCCAGTCAACTTGTTCCTGATGCTCTTTATTGTTTTATCCTTATCAAATCTTTATTTCATTAAAACTGTCAGGATCTGGTTCATTGACTGCTTGGGGTTTCTCAGTTCCATGGGTTCCAGATTACCAGGTATAACTTGAAAATATGCCTCTATAAATCCTATATCTGGGCTGCTAGCAGGTTCATCATTATCTGCTCAGCCAGTGAGATCTCTCTCTCTCTCTCTCTCTCTCTCTCTCTCTCTCTCTCTCTCTCTCATAAAACAGCTACTACTTGTGCATCCTTGCTTATTTCCTTTAGTCCTGTGTTTTCTAGGGTCACTTTGTCAGACTTTACCATATTAAAATATTTTCCCAGGTTTGCACTGTTTAACTTTTCACATAGACACTGGCTAAGGACCACATGGGTTTTAGTAAACTCATTTGTACTCATTGGATCAATTCACAAAACCAAGAAACTCAGGATTTGAAGTTAGATGTCCTCAATTGTTTAGAAGGATTACAGTGAAGGCAATTCACCTTGTGAAAGGCTTTCAGTGATTCAAGAAAATGAAGTGTGTGCACTCCTAAGGGTAAAGGGCAGCTTTATATTTTCAACGCAAGAGTCAGATGTCTTGAAATTGTGACTTTCTGGTCAGACCCTGTAAAGTGAGAGCACCACCTTTAAGCTATAATATTTTTAGATGAAAAATAAGAACTCTGAATAGTCAGTTATATTTATGCATGAAAAAAAAAGCACTTTTCAATGTATTTCTATTAGTGATATTCTAGTTCCTTTGCCCCAGAGAAAAGATTCAGAGGACCTTACATTCACCTATGAGGAAGTGTTTTCCTTTTGTTTTGTTTTTTTTTTTTCCTTTGGGGAATGTCAGGGAGAGGTCATTAAATTGTTCTAGTTGGGGGTGATAGATTGCTGAACTCGCTTTACATATTTTATAGTTCTGAACTTCAACTTCCAAATTAGTGGTAATGGTAATGAAAAAATCTGATAAATTGTCAAGTTCTGGGTTTAATCTTTCAGTTTTATTTCTTTTTCTTGTGTCATCTCTAAGTTGTTCTAAGAACGGGATAAAAAACTTATGAGCATCAAAGTATTCATAGATAATTGATGCAATATCTAGGATTTGCATTAAATAATTCATAAAAAGGAAAAGGGGAGCATAGATGTAACAAAAATGAACAGGAGTTGATAGATGTTGAAACTGTGTGTTAGATGAGTGGTGGATGATTGTAATCTTGGCTCTACTTTTATATATTTTTAAAATTTCCATAATAAAAGCATAAATTTTTAAGTATTATTCTGCATATACTCAGAACTCTCTGGCAGTAGCTGAAAAGGTATGTTTAAGCTGGAATAAACCTTTCTTAGACCCACAGACATCCTTCTTAATAAGCAGGAGTGCACAAGCCTGATAAGAGCACTGAGTGGGATTTTCTTCCATGAAGTACCTGGCTGAAGTAAGTCATTAATTAGAACATACCTAAAATGAAGCAAACACTGTAAAATAGCATTCACACAGCTGGTATTTCCAAAACTGACCTTGGATTTGTTGCTATTGAGTGGAAAGGGCCACCGTGTTTATTCCAGCCATTGTGATCCTGGTTACATTTTTGTTTTGTTTTTAAACACAGGAAGGGGCTGGCTGAGAGTGAAACTAACAAATTTTCATGGAAGAATGATCAAAGGTGTCTGGCTTGAAATACTAGTTGTATGTAGGTTAGATTTTTCAAAAGAGTTCTTTTCCTGCTACCATAAAAAAAATGTGGACCACTAAGGCCTTAGGTTTTCTCTTCAGCATGTTTCGGACTCTGCTGTTTCTCTCCGTGGTTTTTCAATACTATTTTCCATGTGGGGATGGGGGTCTGTTTACTACTGAGATCGGGTAATATATCATTCCCTTTTGAATAATCTTTATTCATATCTAAAACACTTCTAATGTCTAACAATCCAAATTGGCATTAATGCTGTGACTGTCAAAAATTTGATAGTGCCAGACATCTGTTTTGCAACCTTTGGAGATACTCTAGTCCAAGAACTTTTTCAATTAGAAGTTCATCTTTAGTCTCCAAAGTTGTTGCTTTTGAAGGAACTTGTTTTTCCACTGTCTTCTTTCTGTGATGTCTTACTACCTAGAATAATTGCAATGCTAAAACATACTATTGACAAGATATCATAGAGGTATGAAGATTGTTTTGATGGATTACATCTAGAAATAACCCCCTTTGATCTGCATCCTTGCAAGATATTTTGTCAATAATCAGTAGGCTGTTATCTTATGGAGTTAACATCAAGTGACTTTGATTTGTTCTATCAGGTCAAATAACCACATTTTTAATCTAATTATTTAGCTGAAATATCCTTGGACTCCTTCCAGTTTTATAGTGAACCACCAGGTTGACTTATATTTTTCATAAATTCAGAAGTTCTTTTTTTCCCATCCTGTAAAACAAGTCTGCCTGCTACAAGCTCAGAGAGGACCATGTGTTTAGAAAAATCATCTTTTAAAAAAATTGCTTTTAGCCAAAAATAACATATAACTTCACTAGAAGGTTTTGATGCTGGGGGAAAGAAGGGCCAGTGGAGGGATTGTCCTTCACATCCTGAATCAGAAAGGGACACAAGATTTATCCTGTGATTTTTCTTAATCCCCACTAGGGGCAAGAAGTTGTGTCAGCATAAGCATAGTTATTAACATAAGGAAGAAAGCAAAAGAGAATTAAATAATTTTTATAAACTGGAAAGTGGGAACAAGTAACAAAACAGAATTTCCATCTAGCTTACTGGTAAACAGACCCATTAGCACACTCTCAGGGGGCTGTCACTGGTCCCAGAACTAGACAGGAAACCATAGAAATCCTAAAAGCCTAGTACTGGAGGTGGGGGTAAGAAATTCCTCTGCCCAGGGCATGCACAATAAGAACTAGGTGATGTAATACAACTTTTGAACATTCACAATGGGAGTCAGGGTGATGAAACAGAGGGGCAGGGCCTTGCGTGGGAATAATCAGAAAGGTAATTAGGTTGGATAGAGGGCATGAAGTCCCAATAGAATTTACTGGGAGTAGGGCTCCATCCAAGCCTGGGAAGATTAGAAGTTTGGTTTGGATAATTTAAATAGTTCTTTGTCCTTTGCCTAAACCAAGAAGATATATGAAGAATTAACAGAATCCTCACTGTAGTGCTTCTAGAGCCTGCCCACCCGCCCTCTAGATCCCCAAGGATGTATTAATTCCTCTTAATTCTTTTTTTTTAATATTTTATTTATTGATTTTTTACAGAGAGGAAGGGAGAAGGATAGAGAGCTAGAAACATCGATGAGAGAGAAACATCGATCAGCCGCCTCCTGCCTACCCCCTACTGGGGATGTGCCCGCAACCAAGGTACATGCCCTTGACCGGAATCGAACCTGGGACCCTTCAGTCCGCAGGCCGAGGCTCTATCCACTGAGCCAAATGGGTTAGGGCTAATTCCTCTTAATTCACAATAAAATCTTACCATCACATTTAAACTTCTCCACGCATGTGCGTTTGGAATTCTTTCCTCATGCCACTGCAAAAGGACCAGTCATACACACCAGCAACAGGTGGGACACTACTTCTAACTTTTGCTTTCTTTTGTATTCTTTTATGGTTCATTAAGTTGCTATTTATCTACAATACAATTCACCAATTTTAACTGCATAACTGGTAAATTTTGGTAATTGTATGCAATGTAACTAGCATGGTGATTAAGCTAAAAAATTTCTCCTTCACCCTAAGAAGTTTCAGGTGATCTTTTCACTTCTACATCCAATTCAGCTGCATTCCTCCCCACCTCCACCCCAGGTATCCCTTGATTTGTTTTCTGTCACTATAGTTTTGCCTTTTATAATTTCATGTAGTATTTTATGGTGTGAATATATCATAAAATATTATTATCTATTCACCAACTGAGGTTCATTTGGGTAGCTTTCACTTTTGGGCTATATGAATAATGCTCCTTTGAACATTTATATATGGTTGTTGTGTGGACAAAACTTTTCATTTCCTTTGGTAAATGCCAAGGGGTGGAATTGCTGGGTAGTATGCTTAACTTTATAAGATGTTGCCATACTATTTTCCATTTCCAGTTTTTACACATATTTGCCAAAATTTAGCAGTTTCAGTCTTTTTAATTTTAGGCATTTTAGTTAAGTGGGTAAATATATGTCATTGGGGTTTTAATTTGTATTTTCAGATGATCAGTGACATTGATGATTTTTCCATGGGATTACTGGTCATTTATAATTTTCCTTTTTGAAATACCTATTAAATTATCTGCCTATGTTTTATTAGAATGTTTGCCTTATTTCTGACTTTTTAATAACTATTACTATTTCATTGTTTATAATCAGTCTCCATTTGGTGGACACTGAAGCTGTTTCAGGTTGTTTTTAGAATTATAAACAGGATTTTAATTACTGAATTATTTTTTTTCTTTTTATGAGTTTTTTTTTCTTTTTTAAATATTAAACTTATTTGAAAAGACAAGGGGCCAACCTCACCAGGCAGCTTGGCTGGCATAGCAGGTGTAAGCTACAGAGCTTAAATTCATCTACTAAAAAAATAATAAAAACAAAATTTAAAAGGGCACCTTCAACAGAACACAAAACTTCCAGCAGGCACATGAGCTTGCAGTGAAAGCTTCAGACAAAAAAGTAACACAAAGCTAAAATCAGCTCCTAGGCATTACCGGTGTAAGTTAAACCGCACTTTTTCTCCAGGTGCCGCAAAGGAGATAGTTTCTCTGCAGGTGAGGACAGGAGGGCGCTACCAAAACCAGGTGGGCAGGCAGGCAGGGGCTTGGTTGGTTTTCCGAATAGCCTGGGGCAGTGGTGGAGCCTAGCCCTCTATGAGATTTATGGCTCATCTTTTACCAGCGTGGGTGGAGGCTGCGCAGGAGCTGTCTCTAGCGCAGGAACCTGGGATTGCAGGGCCTGCAGGCAGCGCTCTTGGTCTCCTAGGACAAGAGCAGCTGTGGAATGAATCTTCTGGGTCTCCTCAGTGACCAAGTAAAACACTTCATCAGGGACATGGATCCAGTTCATCCGCAGCTGCTTGACATGGGGAGGAGGTGCGCGGGGAAGGGCAGGGAGCCCCTGGGATCAGGAGCACTTTGACAGAGCACAACTTGCCCTGGAACAGGAGGTTCAGGCTTGGTCCCATGTGCCTGGTCTGTCCATGGCTCCACAAGCACCTACTGGGCATCAAGAGGCGCTTCTTCATGTCACCATCCACCCTGCTGTGCTGCTCATAGCTCCTCTTGCCCAGGATGGTGGGAAAGCCATTATTCACCACAGGGGCAACTTGGTGGAAGTCAGGCCACTGCGCACACTAGATACACTCTTCACCAGTCAGATTGGGGTGGGGGCGGGGAGGTGGGGCAGGGGTGGTTCTGCTTCAGGCTTTGCACGACTTTGGGCAGCCTGGCCATGCATCCAGCCTTGATGGCCAAGCTGTTGGTGGACAGGTAGGAATGACTGGAGGTGTGCCATGGGCACAGGATCCCTCAGCACAGGTGCTGGGAGAGCCACATGAGCTTGGAGGTATGCAGGTAGAAGGCCTGTTCATCTTCACAGGGCACTTGCCGCTCCTGTTGCTTGGGGCTGGGATGGCATGGGGTCTCATGGTAATGAGGTTTGGTCCTGGCCTCTTTCCATCTAACCAGGTTGGCATTTTCAAGTCACTGTATTTCTTCCCATATGTCCAATTAGATGTGCAGAGACAATGCTGCATGTTAGGGGGGCTCCAAAAATACCACTGGTAAGGTTGAGTGATGTGACAGCTCTGGCAGCCCCTGTGCCCTTCACCACACCCACCTTGATGTTGTTGACATTGATCTGGTTTGGATTTGGCTTGTTATAAAGGTTGCCCCAAAATTCATGCAAGAAGTAATTTTGATAGAAAACACAGGTTTATAATTAAAAAATTGTAATTTTTTTATTGATTCATAAAGTATACAGTAAAGGGTTATGTATGGAATAGAATATCGGGTAAATGGCCTCCTCAGCTTTGCTGACACATACGCACTCTTTTGTTGAAATTTTCCATGGACGTTTTGCATAAATGTGGCTGAATTTCATTGATACAGTGCTCAATTTCCTTCTTCAAGACATGGGTGGCTGTGGGCTTGTTGGCATAAACCTTAGACTTCAAAAAACCTCAAAGAAAAAAGTCCAACAGCGTTAAATCCCATGATCTGGGAGGCCAATTCTGATCATCAAAACAGGAAATTACACGACCAGGAAATGACTCATGCAGTAATTGAATTGTTTCTCGGGCTGTATGGCATGTAGCACCGTCTTGTTGAAACCACATGTCGTCCACATCCATATCTTGCAATTTAGGCACAAAAAACTGGATTATCATGTTGTGATAGCGAGCACCATTAACTGTTATTGACTGAGCAGCCGCATTTTCGAAGAAGAATGGTCTGATGATGCCTCCAGCCCCAAATCCGCACCAAACAGTGACACATTGTGGATGCATTTGTTTCTCAACAATCACTCGTGGACTTTCTGAACCCAAAATGGGACAATTTCAGCCCAAGAAACAATTCAATTACTGCATGAGTCATTTCCTGGTCATGTAATTTCCCGTTTTGGTGATCTGCAAAATTCAACCACATTTATGCAAAACAGTCATGGAAAATTTCAACAAAAGAGTGCATATGTGCTAGCAAAGCCATGGGGGCCATTTACCTGATATCCTATTCCATACATAAGCATATACTGTATACTTTATGAATCAATAAAAAATTTACAATTTTAAATTATAAACCTGTGTTTTCTATCAAAATTACTTCTTGCATGAATTTTGGGACACCCTTTAGTTGAGGATATAAACTTGCTTTAATGCAGTCTCATCTTCAGCTGCTTTCAAATGCTTCTGCTGCACATATCTTTTGGCAGTCTTCCACATGCAGTAGTACTGTATGATGCTGGTGAGTGACTTCCTAGGTAAAAAGTCTTGGTGCGCCGAAACCAGTTTGGCTCAGTGGATAGAGCGTCGGCCTGCGGACTGAAAGGTCCCAGGTTCGATTCCGGTCAAGGGCATGTACCTGGGTTGCGGGCACATCCCCAGTGGGAGATGTGCAGGAGGCAGCTTATCGATGTTTCTCTCTCATCGATGTTTCTAGCTCTCTTTCTCTCTCCCTTCCTCTCTGTAAAAAATCAATAAAATATATTTAAAAAAAAAAGTCTTGGTGGATGTTCTTGAAATCTTTCCTGTATTTCTCCAGGGCCTCCTTGAAGATACTGGCCTCTGAGACCGACCACTCCTCCATTTTATCCCAGCAGAGCATGAGCCCACCCTGACACACCAGAGCTAAAGTGGCCTTGGAAAAGTCATACAAGTTCTTGTGCAGCATGTCCATGGGGTGGAACAGGGTGATGTCCTGGGAGGCAGTTGCAGCGCTCATGTGCAGGTTGGGCTGTCAGACGGAGCTGCTGCTGTAGTCAAGGGTCCGCTCAAAGTTGCCCAAGGAGTGGGCCACCACCAGCAACTGGTCAATCTGCTTGTCTATGACTGAGCTGTGTGTCTCCCACACCTTAGTATCAAATTTGGACTGATCATGACTGTACTCCTCTCCTTCCAGGTGGGTGATGTCAGCCAGGTACTGGTTTCCCATAGGAATCTCCCGTTTGTCGGCCAGCAGCATCTTCTGCTGTGGGTCTTAGATGAGATAGTAGAAGAAGTTGTTCCACTCCAGATAGGACTTGAGCAACTGAGTCTCACTGAACAGAGAGAGTGATGCTGCTCTCTCTTCTGATGTGGGTGTCAAGCAGTGACTCCAGCTCTTTTGAAAGGAACTGCTCCCAGTCCTGCACCTGGTACTTAAACTTCATGGGAAAGCATCTCTAGTTCTTTATCTCCTCCTTGATTTCCCCTTCCTCGCTATCATTGACCCCTGGTCCAGTTTTGTAGCAGATGGACAGGTTGGCAAGCTTGTCGGATAGGGTGGCCAGAGCAATGAGGGTGCTGGAGATGGCCCCCAGTAGAAGCAAATCACCTTGGCCTCCATCTTCCCATAGGTCCTTGTGGAGCTCCTCAATTCTCTGGATTGGGTAAAGGTTTCTGGAAGAATTCTAGAAATAGACGTAGTCTCCAACCCTGTACATGTTGGGGGGCCATGTCTGGCAGCTGTTGGCCGGGGTGGCAGGCCAGAGCATGGTGGGCAGGCTGTTTAAAGGGCGGTGCTACAGGCACTACTATATATATCCTATATAATAAAGAGGCAATATGCAAATTGAACCTCATGCCATAACGTCATCACAAGATGGCTGCACACACAGCAGGAGTGGGGCAGCGGAGTCAGAAATGGCAGCCGCTCTGTGCAGCTTCCGCCAGGTTTCCTGTGGTCCCATGGGGGCACAGGGGTCCCGACATCTGCTTTGTGCGGCTTCTTCCAGGGTCTCCACAGCCCCACGCATGGGGGTCCCTGTGTCCACTTTGTGCAGCTTCTGCTGGGGTTTCCATGACCCCATGTTCACACCATAAGGGTGGGGCTCGGTGGCCGCTCTGCACAGCCCAGAGGTGGGGCATTGGGGTGGCACTCTAAGACTTGGGGCCATCCCACAGTGCGCTGGCCATGTGGGGCAGGACTGGCAAGACTCCAGGACTCAGGGAGGGGCCATGGCACGGGGGGGGGGTTTTGGGGGGGGGGGGGGGAGGTTTTCCAGGTCTTGCACTATCTCATGCAATATATATATATTTCGACAGAGAGAGATTAAATGTTGATGGATGCATAATCTTTCATTGTATGGACATAGTACTATTTATTTAACCATTTCATTTTTTATAGATATTTGGATTGTTTCTCCTTTTTCATTACTACAAACAATGCTGGAATAAGCATTCTTTTTTGTATATATTTTCACACTTATCTGAATATTTTATTATGATAAATGCCTTTTGATATATACTTCCAAACTTCCTTGAGCAAATATTATACTAATGTGTTTTAATTTTTTATTGCAGAAAAATTTAATATATACAAAATTAGATAGAGTAATATTACCTCCTTACCCCATGTATCTATCTTTGAGTTGTAACAATTATGTACACACTGGCAATCTTGTTTCACAAATTCAGTCTTGTTTCAACATTACCCACTTTTTAAAAAATATTTTATTTTATTTATTTTAAACAGAGAGGAAGGTATAAGGATAACAAGACAGAAACATTGATGAGAGAGAAACATTGATCATCTGCCTCCTGCACGCCTCCCACTGTGGATCGAGTGGCTGCTAGTTTTGAATTTCTTCTAATTGTGTGGCTAAATGACTTTCAGATACCTTCTTTGCTGGCTCTTGGCTGCTCAGAGCCCCCTATTTTTGTTGTTGTTAATTCTCACCTGAGAATATTTTTTCCATTGATTTTTAGAGAGATTGGAAAGGGAAGGGGAGAGAAACATCGATGTGAGAGAGACACATTGGTTGGTTGCCTCACTTGCTCTGACCAGGCCAGAGCTCAAACCTGCAACCCAGGTACATGCCCTTGACTGGGAATTGCAGTCGGGACCCTTCAGTGCATGGGCCCATGATCTAACCACTGAACAATACCACTCAGGGTCCAGGGCCCATTTTAAAGCCTCAAATGTTCAAATCAGAACACCTTGGTCCTGACTTCATTTACCCAAGCAAAATTTACCTAATCAACCACTTCTGGTTTCCTCAGAGTCCATTAGAACATTTCACTAAATGACAGTGGTAGGACTGGGTTAATTAGGTAAATTCGTTTCTGCTATAGTGTTATGAGTTGGTGGGTTTTTCCCACTTCATTATCAAAGAAGATAATTAATTGCTCAACCAAACTAAAATGTAATTAGAAAAGTACATCTAATAGTGAAAATTTAAGGCAATTGTGTTAGTCTGATGAAGGTGTTTTTATAGCTTTCATTGCTTCTTCAATCATACTACATAGCCCTTGTTTTAAAAATGGTTCTGTTCAACTACTTAGTATCCTTCATTGCTAGTCCAGTCTTTTAGCCTATGACTCCAGCATAATCGTAGTAGGTGAGTTTATACTCTGCTATACACAAGGGAAGCCGTCTGAAGTTGTTCTTACTATTGCAAAAATAACTCTTTATATGTCTACATGGATCTACAGAGGGTATTAAATAAATGACAGGGTGGAATCTTGACTGGGTTTGAATATTAATATGCAACCGAATCACTTCTTTTCTAGAAATGCTTGAATATTATGCAAAAATATTCTGGTTTTCCTTTTGAGAAAATACAATACTTTAGTAAAAGCCACACTTTACATTTCCATAGTGCTTGACAGCAAAAAGTACTTTCCTAAGCATTATTTAATTTGAAGTTCACAATAGGGACTATGAGTTACACAAAGAAGAAACTCTCATTCCAATGTCACAAGGGATTTTTCAAGTTCACCCAGTCATTTAGAGACAGAACCTATATCCTCAGTCCATTCAGTGCAATTCAACTTGTAAGTGTCAAGCAAATGCAAGATCAATTGCAACCTGACATTTCACAAGTGAGGATCTTTGATTTAATTTCCTCTTCCTTTCCTACTCTCCAAGGAAGTCAGTTCCTGGTAAGAGTAATGACAGATTTTTTCCCCCATTGTATTTATTGAATGAAAGTCAACTAGTGATCTGAATTTTTTATACTATGCAATATAAATTTTGGAAATTATTGATTTGCCTTTGTCCTTATTCTAGTGTAGATTCTTCATTAGTCTGAGCTCTCCAAAAAGTTACCTGAAAGTAGAGGCAGTTCAAGAAATATTATATGAAGTGTTCCTTTATTCCACATATATTTTTGAGAATCTTCTGTTAGGAAAAAAATAAAGCAGAATAATGGTGAGAACAGGATTATTTTGGATGGGATGGTTTGAGATGGCCTCTTGAAAAAGGTGATATTTAACCTCAACTCTGATAAAAAGTCGGGAGAGCATTCCAGGCAGATGGAATACCCAGCACAAAGACGCGGAGGCAGAGATCAGTTTGATGTGTTCATGAAACAGGACAGTGTGACTGTGGTGTAGTGGACAAGGGGGAGAAAAGTAGGATATAAAGTGGGGAAAGTAAGTGGTGGAGAGATTACAGAGGGATGCATTTCGACCATATTTTAAGTGCAATAATAAGTCATCACGTCATTTTACAGGAGGGGTGATTTTGGATGAAAATATTATATGGAAACTATTTGTCTTAAGTGAAAATACTCTTGCGAATCCTTGTGGAGTTATTTAGAGCTAATGATGTAGAATGTGGTGTCTCCATAAATTTGCCTACTTGACCCTAATAACCTACTTCTCTACCACCATCCATAATGGTGAATCTAGTGTAGTTTTCTTTGTAAATGGGGTATTTTTTTGTAGCCTTTTGAAATGTCTAGGTTCAGTCTGGTGAGTTTTTCATCATTATATTTTTCTCCTGAAAGCACAGTGAATCTATATAATTGGAGGAAGGGGGAGTGTATTCATTGAGGGGTGGGAAAAGTATGTTAGATGCTCCTTTATTCTTTGGTTCTATAATTTAAAGTCTCAATAATGTCATATAATTTTGGGAAAAACAGAAATATATCTTTGTGAAATAACTCTGTAAAAACATTTTTTTTCTAGGCTATGGGATACAACTGCCTATATAACATAATAGCAATTCCAAACCACATTGCTTAGTTTCCATTAAACCTGCACCTTAACTTTAAATTTCACTAGTTCATAAGCTCTTTTTGCCAAAAGGATGAAAGTGTCTAAATATCAGTTATAAAGGACAAAATGTTTCTTTGACTATCTTGAGATAAAAAGGTAGCCTTTTCTATCATAAAGGCAACATTTTTCCTTTCACATTCTTTAAAGATTTGCTTTGTAGACCATTAAACCTTTTTCCCCTGGAACCTAATGCCTGCCATGT
>NW_006282082.1:132498-135712 GCF_000327345.1 Myotis davidii | reverse complement strand
CATAAAACTCTCTCTCTCTCTCTCTCTCTCTCGCTCTCTCTCTCTCTCTCTCTCTCACACACACACACACACACACACACACAGAACTTTCCAATGTGCTTTCAAATTGCCTTTTTCTTTTGATTCAGATCATTAGCAATGGTCATGGAAAAAAGTCTCTGATATCTAGAGGGAAATGCAGTAATTTAGAAGAAAAGGTTTCCCTTTGGGTTTAACTCTACAGTTTGGTTCAATTTTATTTGACATTTTTGTCCATCATAGTATAAGAGTCCCTTTTTTTTTTTTTTTACTTTTCATAGACTGAAAGAATGGTTTATTTTTTAGGCTGCTGCCCTGTTCTTTGCTGTTCAAAAGGAAACAAAGGTTTTCTTTTCATCCTTTTTCTTAGTCTCTGAGTGAACGGCTTATGAAGGTTGGCGGATTGATAGCCGTAGGAGATTAAGAAATGCCTTTAATTCACAAACAGCTCTGAACTTGCAGTTGTTCAACCCTAGTGATGAGCTAGAGTTATGCTTTTCTCACTTCTTATGTGGATAAAGAAATTGCTCTCTGATTTTCTAGTTTCTACTTCAAGGATATTTTAGTTCGGTTGGATAGGATATATTGTCAAGGAGGGAAGAAGGGAAGGCATACTTCTTACAAAATCAATAACCCTTGCTTCCAGCAGGCTGGAGAGAATCAACTCTATACTCAGACCATTGCTTCTATGAAATGAGGAAAAGTGATAAAACATTTCCTGAGTGCTACTAGGTGCTGAGACTCTACTAGGTATTTTACATTACTATATCATTCTAACAGCAATTATTTTAAGTAAATATTACTATATTCCATTAAATGAGATTTAAATAATTTAAGCAATTTGATCAACATCATACCGCTATGTGAGTTTCAGACTTTGGATTTTAACACAAGGCTGCTCATGCTGTTTTTCATTGCATTATACTTTCTTTTTAAAGGATGGTCAAGAATGCAGCAGCCAGCATGTGTGTATACTAGTATTCCCTCATCCCTAACCACCAGTGTTTACATTTGGTGTGATACATCTCTCTGAGTGCAACATACATGACATCTCTTTGATAATATTAGTGGTGTATCTTTCCTCATGGTTTAGGAAGGGTAAGAAGCCTGGGTCACACTTATGCATGTTCATACAAACCATCCTTGACCACACATAACCGCCATAATAGTAGCTAACATTTATTGAGCCCTTACCACGTGCCAGGCACTCTGTTAAGAATTTTTGAAATATCACTTAATGCTGACAACAAACCCAGGATTGAGACATATAATATTGTCATTAGCATTTCAGAAAATGCAGACACAAGTAGATTAAGTGACTTGTCACAGAACTGTGTAGCAGTCAGAATTTGAATTAAGTAGGCTGATTCCATAAACTATGCCCTGATCCAATGTACTATACTGTGTTATATACACAATGTAGCACAGGAGAAAGATCTAAGTATAATAGAATATACCAGGCCTCAGTCATTTTTAAATGTTGTCTGAGAAGCATACTAATGTTTTTACTTTATGAACCAATGCTGCTTTCTAACTCAGTGCTATTATGTTCAAAATATGCAGAATGAAGTACTGTAATCAAATATTCCATATATCATATCACCAACAAGTATCTGCTTGGTATTGGTCAGGATTTAGATGGAAGTAAAGAAGAACCAGCTGGTCAATCACCTCCCTCACAAACTTGCCTGGACTCTGCTTTCAGTGCCAGTATGATAAACCTATACTGGTTGATGTTCCAATGAGCACGCCTTTTAAAATCCTTATTAATGGGCATATTGAAAATAGAGGAATTATTCTAGTATCTTTGAGTTAGCATGTGAACTATTGAATCTGAAAAAAAAAAGTGGGTGGATATGTGTATGATGCATAGTCTCATTATATATCCCGGTGAAGCCTATTGAATCTAGGTGACGTATTAATGGGATACAAATGGTATAATATTTCATTAGGGAAAAGAGAATAAAGCATGCTGAACTCAGGGAATTGTCTCATGTAGATGAAAATCACATTTATAGCTAAACCAGCAGTCATTGATGGAACAGTTTCCATTCCTGATTACCATCCATATAGAATCAAAAATTGCCAAATGTCATTGGGACACTTTTGAATTTCAAACTCAACTCAGTGATACAATAGAGATAAAAAACGTCATTTTTCAGTTGGCTAGCTAGTGATATAGTAGCTATGTAGTACAATGGTCAAATGTAAAGACTTGGGAGCCAGATTGTTTAGATTTGAGTTATGGTTCTCTGGCTGTGTGACCTTAGTAAGTAACTTCTCTATCCCTTGATTTTCTCATTTATAAAATAGTAATTACCTTATCAGGTTTTTGTAAAGGTTAAATTAATACATACCAAACAATTAGAACAATGCTTGACATATAGTAAACATTGTAACTATTATGTTATTTTAATTTATAAAATACTAGTGACCTGGTGCACAGATTCATGCACATTGAAAGGAAATTAATTAGAAGGTGGCTGGTGGGGCAGAACTGGGTGAGATGGGCTGGACACGCCCTGGAGCCAACCTCCTGTGGTCCCTCCCCAGCATCTGCAGCGTGAGCGGGGTCCCTCTGGCAGGTGGGGTCCATAGGCCTGGCCTGTGGGGATCAGGCTGAAACCAGCTCTCTGACATCCTCCAAGGAGTCCTGGAGTGTGAGAGGGCACTCTGCAAAGTTGCTATCATACAGGGCATGGAATGAAAACGCAAGTGTGCAGTAAACCAGATTCCGGGCCGACAGTGCCTCAGCAACAACATAACCCACGACTGAAGGTAGAAATGCGAGGCCACATGAGGAATTTGGTTCTCTCCTCTCTGGTTTCAGGATGCATCACCCAAGAAACACTGCTGCCAAGTCACTGCAGCTCGTCTGCCCGCTGGTCATCAGTGTGCGTCATAGTGACTGGTCGGACAGGCGGAGGGACCCTTAGCATATTAGCCTTTTATATATATACTAGGGGCCCAATGCACGAAATTCGTGCACTGGGTATGGGGGGGGAGTGTCCCTCAGCCCAGCCTGCCCCCTATCACATACTGGGAGCACTCAGGCGTGTCCTACTGATGGCTTAGGCCCTCTCCTTGATCCCTTTGGGGAGCAGGCTTAAGCCATAGTCTGGCTTCCCTTTGTTGGAGGCAACCTGGCTGATTAGGGGAAGGCACCAGCCCCATCACTCCGCTGTTGCAGCCACTT
>NW_006282082.1:111254-131884 GCF_000327345.1 Myotis davidii | reverse complement strand
ATGGCCGCCTTTGCCCTGCCCCCCGGCTCTTAGCTCCCCCATGGGTTTTCCTTCCGATCACTGTCAGTGGCAGGGGGCTTCTTCCTGCTTTCCCTTTCGCCCCCCTGCATTGTGCCTACATATGCAAATTAACCGCCATCTTGTTGACAGTTAACTGCCAATCTTAGTTCGCAGTTAATTTGCATATAGCCCTGATTAGCCAATCAAAAGGGTAGCGTTGCACGCCAATTACCATTTTTCTCTTTTATTAGTGTAGATATAGATAGTCTTGCCTTGAATGTTGTGGTAAGTTGATTGAAGAGTCTTCCTTGTATACCAAAAGTTCTTGGGTTCAATTCCCAGTCAGGGCATATAATCAGGTTTCAATTTCCATCCCCAGTTGGGGTGTATATGGGAGGCAACCAGTCTGTGTTCCTCTCTAGTATAAATGTTTCTCTCCCTCTCCCGTCCTTGCTCTCTGAAATAAATTGTTACATTGAAAATTGTTAAATAAAATATTTTAAAAGTAAAATATAGTCTTTTTAAGATTCATCTAAGAAACAAAATGAGCTACTGAGTCATGTGACTTTTTTCATGTTGATGGGCTTTGTGTGTTTATCAACAGTGCTTCTTATTCTTAACCTCATGTAACACAAGGATACTGAGATGCAGCAAAATATTTTTGTATCATTTTGTTGTCATTTCTATCGCTATGACTTTAGAAAATACATTTATGTCAACAATTTTTAAAAGTTTTGCATTTTCCTGTTTGTCACAGTAAGTTGAATTTTTTAAATTGCTTGGGATTCTTTAAAATATTTTGTTGTTGATTTTCTTTTTAAATTTTAGTACCTTTAGAAATAGATGGGCCTAAATGCATAATATATTTTAATTCTGCTTAGTTGGTTGGACCCACTGCCTGAATGGTTTCATGAATATTAACTTTCATATTCTGTAAGTGTTTTTTTCTCATTAAATAGGAAAAGCATGACTTTATTACAATTAACTAAAATTGAGGCTCATTTGATATTTATCTCAGAGATGAAGCCTTTTATTATTGAGAGTAAAGGGGCTAGTGAATTTGATATGAGGGAATAATACCAATAAAACCAGCAAAGAATGACCATATGAAGAATCAGAAAATTATAATCTGATAAAGAGGGAACACGTTGCTGCTAAGAAACAGTCTGGTCAATTAAAAGCATACCAGCCCTTGATTATTCCTCTGATATCTTTTTGATTAACTGCTACACAATAATGAGCTTTATTATTTTTAGCCTAGAGGGACTGATTAACACTGCAGTTAATGTCCTATTATGCACGTGCGCTTTAGTATCCCTGAGGGGTTGTAGTCCAACCTGTGAGCCAGCTGTTCCTTGTCATGAGAACTGGAAGCACTAGAAGCAATCCACCTAATCCTGAGTTCTGTTTCGGCTTGGTTTCATAAATGGATTTACAAGTTTTAAGTCTCTACTCCACATGCAAGAACAAACCCTAATAAACACTTTTAGAAATACTTCCATAATTAACACTCAACCCAACTTTCCTTGTTTTGGGAGAGGCTGATAACACAACCTATACCTGAACTTTTAGTCTTATCAAATAAATGTGTTTTGACATGTGTTTACTTTGCTTAGAAACATAATCATTAGATTCATAACTAATCAGTTGCCTCCTTGGCAGTGGAGTCTTGCCTGTTGGTCATATATGTGCTTTGTTGCAGTGAGTTTCATTAGTGAGTAGTAGAGAATAAGAAACATGCTTTTAGCAGTCATTTGCAGGGTGAGCTTCAGCTGGTAAAAATAGTATTTAGGGAGGACTGAGGAATTCAGGACTGAGGGATCCATTGCTACTACTAGCAGTGGATATATTAGGCAGGTTCAAATCCAGATGATGTTAAAAGAACAGAAAAAATTGACTTTATAAAACATCTATTCTTCTATCATTGCTCAAGTAATCATAATAATAACTGAATTTTACCAATATTTCTAGTTGGGAGAGTATTTTGAATTTTCTATTTTTTAACAACTTTATTAAAGATATGATTCATATACAACTTACATGTTTAAAGTATACAATACAATATTTTCTAATTATATTCCCAGAGTTTTGCAATTATTACCAAGTCTATTTCCAAAACATCTCTATCATCCCCAAAACAAACCCCATGCTTCCCAATTCCCTCTCTTGCCATCCCTTGGCAAATTTATTTTTGTCTCGGTGGATTTGCCTGTTATGGACATTTTATATGAATGGAATCATACAATAGTGGCCTTCTGGGCCTGACTTATTTCACTTAGCATAATGTTTTTAAGGTTCATCCATATTATAGTATATATCAACACTTCATTTTTATTGCTGAATAATTTCCATAGTATGAATATCTCGCAATTTGTTTATCCATTTATTAGTTGATAGATATATGGGTTATTTTCACTTTTGGGCTGTTATGAACAATGCTGCTTGCTATAATGCACTCATTTTTGTGTGGACATATGCTTTCATTTCCCTTGGATATAAACCTAGGAGTGGAAATGCTCTGTTATGTGAGAGGTATGTTTAAACTCTATGGGAACTGACAAAGAGTTTTCCAAATGTTTTCATTTTTCTCATATGATTGTTAAAACAACTTAAGAATATGTGCCAATTATTTATTATCCTCATTTTAAAAAACATGGTCCCTAAAATCTGGAGCCATCAGTTACTATTTCAAGGTAGGGTGCTAGTAAGTAATCCAGCTAGGGTTGTGAACCAAGGTTTCTGAACACTCAGTGAAAGCTTAAAAATCAGTGCCCACATTCTTTTTTTAAAATTTCTTTATTGATTAAGGTATTACATATGTGCCACATTCTACCTAGAAACTTATTTTCCTTAATTAAATTTAGGATAGTGAGTACACAGTTTAGGGTTCTAAGGTCTGTTTGAATGTTAACACGTCACTTGGGAATTCCTGCTCTGACAGTGCTAATCTTTGCCTAAACTTGATGGCTCTCTGGGAAGCATAGGGTCCTTAAAAGTGACAGATTTGGGTTTAGATACTAGATCCACTATTTTACTAGACAACTTGTATACACCTGTTTTCTAGTTTCAACTATACCAATAACTAGCTTTGTTACTTTCCTCAACTCAGTAAAACTCTCTCAGGCTCAAATCCCAGTTTTTATATTTCAAATAGTCATCATACCTATTTCACAAGGTTCCTGTGAGAATTTAATGAGGTAAAGCATGTTTGGCATAGTGCCGGACACAAAAAGTGGAAAAGTACAAACTCTATATAATGCTCAGGAAGAGATATATGGATCTGTATATTCACACCTTCTCAACTCCTCATTTCATCCCCTCCTCCAGACAAGGAGACTGTCGGTCGTGTCAACATATGTTTAAAACAGTTTTGGAAATTAAACAAATACTGGAACTGGTGCCTTTGAGAATTAGCAACTCAGAACGTTTTCATTTAAGATGAAATGTCATTCCCCATAAAAAAGACAAGCCGCCCAGCCGGTATTGTTCAGTGGTTGAGCACTGAGCCATGAACCAAGAGGTTACCAGTTCCACTCCTGGTCAGGGCACATGCCAGGATTTCAGGCTTGATCCCTGGGAGGGGCATGCAGGAGGCAGCTGATCAATGTTTATCTCTCATCAATGTTTCTATATTTCTATCCCTCTCCCTTCCTCTATCTAAAATCAATAAAAACATATTTTTTAAAAATATAAGCCAATTTTATTACTTGTTTGCTAACATACATTTCTGCAGAGGTGGGTGGCCATGACCGTGTGGGTTATGGAAGCCATGTTGTAGATGCAGAAGTTGAAGGTGCTTTGGGTAGGTGGTCTCCAGGAGACGGTTGGGGAAATGAGGCTGTTCTTCAAAATAAGGCATCAGAGAGAGAGAGAGAGAGAGAGAGAGAGAGAGAGAGAGAGAGAGAGTATTTTTATGTATATAGAGAGAGCAACACATAGATTTTTTGAAATGTATGTTTTCTGGTTATATTTTGTATACAGTTTAGAACTTCTGTACATTACTGCAAAGCCAGTACTTCATGAATCATATTTTATGAATCATAAAATATTCAGAATTGAGGCCTAATTTAGATATAAAGTAGTCCGCCCTCATCTGCAGTTTTGCTTTTCGTTATTTCCATTACCTATGGTCCAAAAACATTCAATGGTCAATTCCAGATATAATTCATAAGTTTTAAATTGCATGCTATTCTGAGTAGTGTGATGACATCGTGTGCTGTTCCATTCAGTCACGAACCATTCCTTTGTCCAGTGTTTTCTTGCTATATATGTTACCCACCTGCCAGTCATTTAGTAACAGTCTTGGTTATCAGATCAGTTATCAGAGATTGAGAGAGAGAGAGAGAGAGAGACCACATTCATATACCTCTTATTACAGTATATTGTTCTAATTGTTCTATTTTATTAGAAGTTATTGTTGTTAATCTCTTATTCTGCCCAATTTGTAAATTAAACTTTATCATAGGTATTTAAGTATAGAAAAAAACATAATTGCATAGGGTTCAGTACTAGCCACAGGTTCAGACTAGGGGTCTTGGAACATATCCCCCACAGAAAAAGGGAGATTATTGTATTACATCTTCAAGTGAGGATGAACCATAACTGAGCATTTACTTATTGAAATATGCATTATGTTAGAATTAGAAAGACAAGCCGCCCAGCCGGTATTGTTCAGTGGTTCAGCACTGAGCCATGAACCAAGAGGTTACCAGTTCCATTCCTGGTCAGCACACATGCCAGGATTTCAGGCTTGATCCCTGGGAGGGGCATGCAGGAGGCAGCTGATCAATGTTTATCTCTCATCAATGTTTCTATATTTCTATCCCTCTCCCTTCCTCTATCTAAAATCAATAAAAACATATTTTTTAAAAATATAAGCCAATTTTATTACTTGTTTGCTAACATACATTTCTTTCTGTTCTGTAGCAAGTACTTTACTGTCCTTTGGCTGTATTCCTAAGTCTCCGCATTTTGCAGCTCATAAATAACCACTAAATCAAACCTCTTCAGCATCTTGAAAGGTCTACTTAAAAAGAAAATGTTTATTTTCTTTGAACATATCCTGTATTTGAGCTGGCTGTTACCAGTAGTTTTAGTCCAAGTGGTTATATCAGAATCTCCATGGGGACACAAGCTGAGTCCCCATAGCAAATGTTTTCCAACCACACTGAATTATTTAGCTTTTCTTCTACCACATTTTCTGACACTTACTATATATATATAATGATTCAAGAACAAAATTTGTTCAATGTATTATTTTGTTTCACCCAAACCTTCCTGAGCCATCTTATTTATTGCAATAAATGAATTTTCAATGCATTTGTGTGTATGGATATCATCTAGACATACAGTTGAACATGTTTACAAAAAACTTGAGAACAATTAAATAAAAAGTTATTTTAATGAATATGAATAAACTGAATGAGATTGAGTACCATTTACTGAATGCCACATTCATAAGTTTTAAATTGCATGCTATTCTGAGTAGTGTGATGACATCTTGTGCCCTCTCGCGTGGGACGTGAATCATCTCTCTGTCCATTGCATGCATGCTGGAGACGCTCCCCAACAGTTACTCATTTAGCCTTCTCTGTTATCAACTGTGGCAGTATCTCAGTGCTTGTGTTCACTGACCCTTCTTTTACTTAATAATGGCCCTAAATCACAACAGTAGTGATGCTGGAAATGTGAATATGCCAAAGAGAAGCCATAAAGTGCTTCCTTTAAGTGAAAAGGTAAAAGTCCTCAACTTAATAATGAAAGAAAAAATTGTATGTTGAGGTTGCTCAGATCTATGGAAAGAACAACTGTTTTATCCATAAAACTGTGAAAAAGGAAAAAATATGTGCTAGTTTTGCTGCCATGCCTAAAACTGCAGAAGTTACAGTCACAGTGCATGCTAAGTGCTTAGTTAAAATAGAAAAGGCATTCGATTTGTGGGTGGAAAAATGACATTGTCATGGCTTGATGGTACTCCTGATATATTATCAGAAGGTCAATAGTAATACCTACATAATTCACTTCACTTCCTTCATCATTAGGCATTTTATCATTTCACATCATCACAAGAAGGGTGAGTCCAGTACAATAAGGTATTTTGAGAGAGAGAACACATTCACATAACTTTTACTACAGTATATTATAATAGTTTTATTTTATTATTGTTGCTGATCTCTTACTGTGCCCAATTTATAAATTTAAAATTTGTCATAGGTATGTATGTATAGGTAAAAATGTGATATATATAGAATTCAGTACATGTGGGAGAACTGTTGTACCCACTTTTAAAAAATGAGCTCTGTTCCCTATTTTATCCTTAGCTAGCTGTTCATCTCTGAATATAAAACGTGAAAATATTTAAATCTTCTACCTTCTATCAGAAATAAATTATTATATGGAATCGAAAAGCAGCTCCTTATTTCCCAAATAGGTAGAAATTTTTATGAAGAAAGATTGTCAAAATGATTTAGGACAATTCTCTCCTGGCTGGTGTGGCTCAGTTGGTTGGGCATAGTTCCAGGCACCAAAAGATTGCTGGTTCAATTCCCATCAGGACACATGTCTGGGTTGAGGAGGCAGCTGATGGATGTTCCGCTATCACATGGATTTTTTTTCTCTCTCCACACCTTCTCTCTAAAAATCAATTTAAAAGTCTTTAAATAAATGATTTATGATGATTCTTTCATTCTGCTGGGTTTATCAGTTTGAAACTAAACTGTGTCATGGAGAGTGTGCTTCTTTTCTAGTTATTCTCATAGGTGTGATATTTTATTAACATAGGACTGCCTGAGGCAGTAGTGATATAACAACAGCTAATCACTACATTTTAGTGTAAATCACATTTTAGTATCAGTAATCATGTGGACTTGATTGCACATACTCTTCAAATGTGGAAAGACTCAAACTCCCAGTTCTCATTAGAAAAAGTGATACATTATGTTAATCCTCAACAAAAGGAGCTTTGAAAATATCCTTATTTGCTAAGAATCTGGCCCCTTTCTAATTCTTCTTTCAGCTATGTAGAATAAAAATCATCTATACCTTTTATCTGAAATACCTTCAGATCTATAAAAATTTAGTAATTCCTGTTTGTGTGATATAGCATCAGAAGTGTTGAAATCTAATTTCAGAATATTTATCACATTAGCATCTAATGCATAATACAATCAGATAGAAAACAAGTTTAGGGTACTTTTCAATCTCTCAACACTATTAATTAGAAAAAAAATTCCATACTACTAAATGGCAAAGGAAAAAAAACACAATATTTAGAGTGAAATAAAATCAATGAAAGAGAATCAGTGCCAAATCAGGATCATTTTAATGGTATGATCTGATTCTGACTGCACTTTAGTATTTATTAAGAGGTTCTCCAACTTACACATCTTCATTTTTACTTCCAGTCTTCTTTCCTCAATGTGTCCCTCCTCAGCTTTTTATAACAAACCTGCTACACTTCAGATTTTCTCATTAAATGTGTGACTTGAATCCCTGATTTAGGTAACAGTTTCTGAAGTAAATTGCATGGAGAATTTTTCACATTAAATATTAGTATGTGGACTATCAACTGCATGCATATACACTTTTCTTCCTGAGAACTCAAGTATTAATTAATTTTTTTATTATTATTGGTCCTTTGGGTACTCAGTAGGACTAAATTTCATTCTAAATATGCATTAGGCTCTTTCTCAATTATTTTCTTTTAATAAAAATTCAGTAGGTTTCTTTTTCTTAATGCTCAAATGACTATGTAACTATTTATAATCTCAAAGGAACAACATTCTCATACATATCCAATGCTATTACCATTTCTGTTTTGCTTCACTCCCTGAAAAATGAAATTCAATTTAATTTCTTCATATGTCATATGGACTCATAAGTCTTGCTGATATTAATGTTTAAAGTAATTGTACACCTATCCTGAGAACAAACCATTTATTTTTTATTTTAAAAACTGATTCAGATATATTATAATAAAAATCTTAATCATATGGATAATAATATTAAATATAACACACTAGAGGCCTGGTGCACGAAATTCTTACACTGGGAGGGGGGAGTCCCTCAGCCCACCTTCACCCTCTCACAGTCTGGGACCCCTTGGGAGATCAGTCCTAAGCCAGCAGTTGGACATCCCTCTTACAATCCAGGATCCCTTGCTCCTTACAGCCCACCTGCTCACCCCTTACCACTTGGCTAGCTGCCCCTTAGCTCTGCTGCGGTGATGAGAGAGGCTCCCACCACTGTCGCTGCACTCATCAGCTGTGAGCCCAGCTTCTGGCTGAGAGGCACTCCCCCTGTGGGAGCACAGTGATCCTCTGGTGGTGAGTGGGCATCATAGCGACCGGTTGTTCTGGTCGTTCTACTATACCAGTCACTCAAGCTTTTATTACATGGATAATGCAGATACAGTCAAGAAATGACTTCCTAGATTAGATTTAACATATATTTTCTTGATACATTTGAAATACGTTGATTTGTGATAATCAATGTTCCCCTTAAAGCAAAACTTGATCTGGATTTAATTTAAAAATAATAATAAAATTTCAATGTGTAGTGTGTGGTAGCATTAAAACTGAAACTAAGGAGATCTGGGGACTTTAGACAAATCATTTCACATTTCTAAATTTGTTTCTTAATCTACAAAAAAACAACAACAAACAAAACAAAACAAAACAAAACAAAAAAAACAAACACATGATTAGGTAATGAATTTCTATGGTCCTTCTAGCCAGGACATTTTAAACAAAATAATAAAATTATAATATGTATATCAGATAACAAAGCCATTGCCTGTCTTCATTATTGGATTTATTATTTTAATAATTTGTTAATTTAAATTATATGAAGTATATTAGAGGACATTAGATTTCTGTCACTGCATTTTTAATAAATTTTTTATGATTTTTAAATATAGTAATAACACACTTTAAGCAATTTCAAATCTCAAGGATACATTAGCTAAAAAAATGGCCTCATCCACTTTACTCTTCAAAGTAGATATTGTGCCCTCATACACCTACTTATTTTTTACTATTTCTTGTTTTTATACATTTAATAAACTTTTTAATTTGAAAAAATCCAAACCTATAGAAATGCTGAAAGAATGGAATAATGAGTACCCATATAATATCCCTTAACTAGATTCACCAATTTTAGCATTTTGCCACATTTGCTTTCTATTCTCTTTTTTTTTTCTTTTTAAATAGAGACAGACACACACATCTTTGAAACAAAGTAAACTGCTGATATCATGACACTTTACCTAAGTATTTCATATAGCCCCTAAGAACATGAACTTTCTCTTACATAACTACAAAATTATTACCACCCAATAAATTTTAATGTGTAAAAAATATTATCTACTATTCCACCCATGTTCAAATGTCTCTAATTATTCAAATAATGGTCTTTAGTTATTGCTTTTAACTGACTCAATATCTAATGAGAACATTAACATTTTTAAGAGTTTATGCCAGTTATTTTGTAAAATTAATATAAATTAAATTTGTCTTGTCTGATTGTTTTCTCATTAAATTCATTTTTGGGAAGCTTACTGCATAGATATATTTGCCTAACATCAGAAAGCACACAAGGACAATTTGACCTATTATTGGTGATACTGAATTTGATTGATTACTTAATATCTGCCTTGAAATGTACCTTTCTTTTCTGTAAAGGTACCTTTTCCTTAAAAATTAAAAAGTAAACTGTGGGGTGAATGTTTGGAACCATATGAACATCTTCGTTTCCCAACATCCTTTCACCCAATGACTTTAGCATGTGTAAAAGATCATTAGCATCATCCTTGCCTGAATTAGTCATTATATTGCATTTGCAAAATGCTGATTACCTAATTTCATAATCCCTTTAATATTTATTAGTTAGTATTTTCTTTAAAGAATGTTTCCTTTTAATAACTTCCTTATTAAAGACATTTACAAAGGTAACATACACACAAATAATATAATGAATTCTCATGTGTTCATTACCCAACTTCAACAGTTATTAACAGTTTGCCAATGTGGTTTCATTTACATTTTTATGTTGGCATGTATGTACTGCTGAAGTATTTTAAAGCAAATTCCAGACATGATATAATTTTATGCCTACTTAAAAAAACAATGTAAGTAAACTATACTATCTCTTTTCCTACTAGATTAGAAGTAACCAATTTTAAAGATATAGAGAAATGCTGGAGACAAGCAGCATGATAGCAGTGAACTTCAACACTCATAATGAAATGTCACAATGAAAAAATAGATTCAGAATATGGTTGTGTGTTATAGTAGACTACAACACTAAATATTTATAATGATAACCCCGAGTTATCAAAAATAAAGTAATGTTTAATAACTTTTTTATTAAAAGACAATGATATACATAATGTATTTTATAATGTTATATAGACAGATAACTATTTGTTTTTAAATGAATAGAGTGTTTTGTACTTAAAGGGGTTAACCTCAGTACCTAGAAAATTTGCCCATAAGGCCAAATATGAATGAGGCAGCATTATACATTAAATAGTAATAAATATAACAAAATTTCACGTTAGTCCCTGGTACCCAAAGTGGAATAAAAATGTTCAACAAGGCTATCTGAAGTCACATAGATGTGAATCATAAAAAACATTTTTAGTCATATATGCTTCCAAGATATCAGCATTCAGAGTTAGACTAGATGAATACAGGAATGATTGAATCTGCAAGTTGATCTAAATCATTTTGTAATGTGAATCCCAGAAGCTAATTGTAAAAACACCTAGCACCGGTATTAGGACAAGTTGTGCCAGGCTTCAACTGAATGGACGAGCAGTAAATGGGAGTTAAAAAGCTCCATCATACCAAGCATTCCTGACTTTCATATAGAGGGCCTTAGGATTGACTTCTCAAAATAATATGTCTGGGAACATTCATTAATATTAACAAACACTTACCATCTTAGTAAATATAGGGACCAAGAGGTCTGCCTTTTGCCCTCTTGCCAGTCCCCAGTCCTGCCCTGCTGCCACCCACCCCAGTTCCCCGTGGTTCCCGGTTCACGGTTCACAATCCAGTAATTCGAGCTTGCGGGCAGGGGGAGGGACCAAGAGGTCAGCAGTCCACCCGCTTGCCAGTCCCCAGTCCCACCCCACCGCTGACACCCATCCTGGTTCCCCATAGTTCCCCGTTTGCCATCTGGCCAACAGAGCCTACGGGATGGGGTGAGGGACCAAGAGGTGGTCAATGTACCTCATAGCGACTAATTGATTGGTCATTCTGGTCATTACACCATTATGGTTGCTGGGTTGCTGGCCTTAAATATATGGGAAGGTGATTTGTCTTACCCTCCTCTTCTTTACTTTATGTTTTTAATGTATATTATATATATATATATGATAGTATTACAAATGTCTCCCATCCCCCCTTTATCCCTCTTCTCCCAGACCCTCAGACCCTACCCACCCTCATCTTATACTTTGTAACAAGATATGAGTTTTTCCACTGAGACCTCTTTTCCTTGGACTGATGCCCATTTCCAAAAATAAAGACATGCTGACTTTTTGAAAGTGCTATACTTGGCTTTAACAATCCATTTTATAGCTAACACTAGGGGTCCAGTGCACAAAATTCATATATGGGGGGTAGGTCCCTTAGCCTGACCTGCACTCTCTCCAAATCAGGAATCCCTCAGGGGAGCCCTCTCCAATCCAGGAGTTTCTGTCTGTCTTTGCAATCATATGAGCAAATTGTCTGAGACCCCAACCCAGTTTGGTTTGGTGCTCACAGAATAATAGAGGTCTTTTTTTTTTCTTTGTTCCATTGGTGGAGATTTCCTAGAAGTTATAGGATATCTTCCTTTTAATTTTTCCTCAACACTCTGACCTTACTTATGTCTCTCCCTCCATCCCACACCCTCAACAGTTACTTGCTCCAGGCTCACTTTGCTCTAGTGTCTAGGAGATCCCACAACACGTCTGCCACCAGAACTATGATTCCCAGAATTCCTGGTGCTCCCTGCACACTAGGCGTCCACTTCTGGTCCAGGGGCTGCCACAGAACTACGATCCCCAGAATTCCTGGTGTTCCACGTGCTCTGGGCTTCCAGCCCCCCAAGCCACACAATCTCCATCAGCTCTCCTGCTCTGCCAAGCACCTCAAGCCACCCACTCTCCACCTACTCTCCTACTCTGCTCTCTCCATCCAGCAGCTTGGGGAGCTTGGCTCCTTTGGTCTCTGGGAGTGACCCAGGGAGCCAAGCCCCCCCAAGCCACCCGCTTTCCATTCACTCTCCCACTCTGCCAAACCCCTCAAGCCGTCTGCTCTCTGCCCTCTCTCCTGCCCTGCCCCTGGCTGCTCTGAGCCTGTGCGTGTGCTTGCTGCCCACAGGTTCACCATCTTTGTTGGGTCAATTTACATACTCATTCCTGATTGGCTTTGGATGTCACGGTGGGATGGTCAATTTGCATATGTGTCTATTATTAGAATAGATAGTAATGTTGGAACCTGGTTCCTCTTGAGAATAGAAGCCATAAGAAAACACAAAGGTGGCCAAATATTTGGCATCTGAAATATTAGACAAAAATGCAAGATCAAAATTAACCAGGGAAAGTCTATTAATAAAAAAAAAAAAGTTGATAAAAATTTTGGCCAAGAGCTTTCAAATTTTTTTCTTCTTACAATAAGTTACTTTAAGGAAATTTTCACCTATTGGCAGAATAATTAGAATCAAAAGGACATATCCATTGTCTCAAGTCATCACAGTCAATAGTTAATTGTAGTGAATGGCTGTGAAAAGTGGGAGGAGTCTATTAACTGTAGATTACTCTGAGGATGGAAACCAATGTAATTTGCTCTTGAGAATAGAAGAGGTATGACAGAAATCTATGAGACAGGAATTTCAATATTTATGAATTTCAAAGTGGAGCATTATTCAATTATGAGAACAATTATAGTAGCTTACTCGGTGACTGATTAGAACAGATGAGATCACTGAAGTTGGGGAGCCAAGTGTCATCTTTACACCTGTTGAAATTTGTGACAGCATAGGTGAAAGAATGCTAAGGTGTTGTGAAGACTATGAGATACTAAGGTCAGTGATGGTGATGAAGAAGAGCATCCTAGAGTCTGATAGATGAATGTAATATGAAATAAAGAAGTGTTTTTAAAATATAGCTGTAAAACTTTAAAAGGCGATACATTTTAAAGTGAACATTATAGAAATACTAGAGGCCTGATGCATAAAATTCATGCAAGAGTAGGCTTTCCTTCCCCTGGCTGACAGCACCTGTTTCCCTCTCGCACCTGGGAACGGGGCTTTCCTCCAGTACCTGGGATCCGGGGTTCCCTCCAGTTGCTGGCAGGCACCTGGGATGCAGGCTTCCTTAACAGCCCTGGCTTCATCTGGAAGGTTGTCTGGAAGTACATCTGGTCTAATTAGCATATTATGCTTTTATTATTATAGATTAGGGGCCCAGTGCATGAATTCATGCACCTTGAAAAGAACTGTGGGCAGTGATGCTGTGGTGGGCACAGGGGAAGGTCTTGGCCCATCCTCCACGCCTCCTCCCAGCCCCTCCTGCCGCAGCCCCCAGTCCTCTGTCTGCTGGCAGCACCCTTCCCTCTGCTGCCGCTTCACATGCTGATGGTGCTGGCCCCACTCATACCTGCTGATGGCATGTAGCAACTGGGGCCAGCACCAGCAGCATATGTGGGCAGGGCTGGCACTGTCAGCGGGTGTGAGCGGTGGCTGATGCCCTGATCACCCCTCAGGAGCAGGGGGAGGTGGAGAAGCCCTAAGGTGTGATTGGGCCCAGCAGCCGCCACTTGCACCTGCTAACAGTGTCGATCAATCAGGGGCAGCGCCAGGTGCCAGCAGTAGGTGCAACTTTTGGGCGCACAGGAGCAAAGAATTTTCAGTAACCACCAGAGGCTTGCCCTGATGACAGCGACCAGCGCCCCTCCTTGGTCTGGTGCCCCCACTCACCTGCTCCACCATGCCTCCATGGCCGATGCCCGCCATGATCTGTGTGCACCCCCTGGTGGTCAGTGCACATCATAGGGACCGTTTGTTCAGTTGTTTGGTTGTTCCACTTTTGGGTCTATTTGTACATTAGGGTTTTATATAAATATAGACTAGAGCCCAGTGCACGAAATTCATGCACAAGGCAGGGAAGTCCCCCAGCCTGACCTGCACCCTCTCCGATCCAGGAACCATCAGGGGATGTTGTTCTATTGACAGCTTAGGCCCACTCCCCGTGGTTCTCTGCTGTCTATGGGGCCTGGCTGCTTCGCCACCGCTGCAGCGACAAAACCCCCATGCCCCACTGTCCACTCTCAGTGGTGGAACTGAAAGGACTGGGGGACTCCAGCAGGGCTGAGGGGACTGGGCACCACCATCTTGTGGTTATGGGTGCCACCATTCTTTGTGATGGTGTGAGGGTCAATTTGCATATTCCCTCTTTATTAGATAGGATGGTGGGGGAATAGTGAAAAAGAAGGATTTGGGCAACCTGTATTGGTCAGAAGCAGTAGCCTCTGTTGAAGGACTTTATAGAGCACATAGGTTTGGGCAAAAGTTTTTCTCCTGATTAAAGAATGCAAAATTGAACTATTACCCTTATGACATCCTTATTGCCTTTAAAAATACAGGTATATCTTGTTTGTGTTCTGTATTATTCTTTTAAAATTACTTTCATTTTCTTTGATTTATACAGTATAGGGAAGAAATACAATACACACTTAAGTTGATGAAAATCTCTGTACACATTAAAATCTGCTGTACATTTCACCCAGTTTTTAACTTAGTGTTTCCTAATGATAAATGTAATCTACAAGGTCAGTGTAGAAAATCTGTTAAGAATAAAAAAGTATGTAGAGATAGAAGAAAAAGATAACCATAACCCACCTCTAAGATATATAAATGGTATTTTTTGCATATTTTCTTCTGGTCTCTTTTCTTTGTTTTGAAAGAAACAAGTATGAAGATATTTATATACTTAATCACCCAGTTATAACAAAGGTTAAAAATTTGCCATAACATAAGTTATTTTAAAAAGAAATGTCATAAAGAGATTAACAACCCCTTCTGAAGAGATTCAGATTTAGTAGATCTGAGGGACTTTTTAGAGATCTGCATTTTAGCATCCCACCTCATAATGTATGATATAAATATTCCAGGGACCACATATTGAGAAAAACTAGCTATGCAAATAAGACAAGTTTGTGACCAGAAATTTTACCTAAGAGGTATAAAACCAGTGGCACTGCAAGATCCAAATGAATGTTGAGGTGGCACAAATGTATGAGTCAGATAGATTGAAAAGAGTAAATGGACACAGCTTTCTCTGAAAGTTGGGTCAGACACTCAGCTACAGATAACTGAGCTACCTAGTGACAGTGTTTCTAAAACATTTATGTAAATCAAAATAATTTGGGAAGTCTTAAACATCTATAGATTCCCAGGGCCCACCTCAAATATTATTTAAGTCTCAGGGAGAAGAAAGGGAGTGGTAGAAAGGACCCCAGAAACTCTGAACATCAGTTACAATAAAAATTCCTTGGGATTAGCAGTCGGTCTTTGAGACATTGAGCCATGGAGGATAAAAATCCAGCCCTGAGATGGAGAAATGCATCCCTTGAAAAGTAGAGGCACAAAGAACTGACACTCAAGCTCACTCAAAATAGTGGAAGGCAACAGTCAGAGTGACCTGAAGCTGAGTCAGAGATCTTTTGAAATAGGTGCTCAAGTGAAGAAGTAGGACTGAGTTGTTTTGAAAAGAAAAATAAACCCACTAGCTGGGATTAGCAAAGGCTAGAATGAGGACCAGACATGCTAAGCAAAACTGAGAAATCATTTGCTTTCTCTTTATGTTTCAGGATGAGCTGAAAGCATGCTTTTGAATTTTTTATTCATTCACTAAAAGGAGAAAACATTAAGACAGGAAATTTTATTTTCTTGTCTAATATTTTCAGTTGGTTTCATGTAAGTCATTATATTAACATGCTAGGTCCTCTTTCAACAATTCTTTTTGTTCCCTACCTTTGTTTTTATTTTCTGAATTTGGGGTGGATAAATGGAGCAGACAGCAAACATTGCTGTGAGAGCTTTTATTTTAATACAGCTTACACAGCACCCTTTGGCATCCCCAGGATGTGGAATCTTTTCCATCCTTATGAGTATGGTGCAGCCTTTCTCCCGCCTTCCTCTGTAGCCCTCACTCTGAAATCACATTCTTATTATTTCACTGTAACTGGCCTCTTCCTTTTAGTTTATTTAAAGAGTTTCAATGTGCAAAATATTGTAGGTATGTTTAATATACAGTGTGAAAATGAAAAATAAAATTGAATGTGTGGAAAATTAAATTAGAAAGTGCCTATAACTCAACGTATGTTTATCAAATCTAGTAAAAGCCAGCGGTGTTCGAGGGCCAAGGGAAGTCAAATTACATTGGTTGTGGAGTCTTTGTTTTGTGGAGGGTGGTTTTTCTGCTGTTGCTGCTCCTTTGAATTATATTTGCAGATAGTTCCAGGCTATTGTACCATGCAACACTTGCATGAGAATAACCAACTCCACCTTTCCTTGAATGCCCCTATTCTAGCCTTATTTCCAGTTGGGTTAAATTTAATATTCACAACCTAAAACTAATTTCAGGACCTTATCTTTTATATAAGTACAATAGAGATTAACCTGATCATATTTTTCAAATGATGCCCACAGGCAAATTCCAATGTCTAGAATTGTTTTTCCTTAAGTCTTAATGAGAAAATCATGCAAGGATGTCTTTTATAATGAGATTTTGCCAAAATAAGCTTTATAGGATCCTAAGCCTAAACAGAATGAACATCTAAATGCAAAATTCAATAGCCTTGTGCTTTCTGCCCACAGAATGACTCAGCAATCCCTTGGTACACATGCTGCCGGCTCTGCAGCTTCCCTATTGAATTGCACGATTATTAAATGGGCTTGTGTCCAAGTCAGTGCAGGATCCCTGTTGGCAAAGGGCAGAGAAGACACATCTTCTGGTTAATAGATTTCTCCTTCCTTTGTTTCTTCTTTCCCAGAGATAGCTACTGCAGCCATGGATTTTGGACCCATTTACTATGGTACCAAAGGACTCTGCTAGTAACAAAATCTACCATCATTCTCTCTAATATTGTTCTTCTCTTGCTTTAATGACTGTTACTACACAATAATTAAGGGTTCCTGGGCAGCTATTTCTATCTACTAGAAATAATGGATTGAATAATAACCCTGTATCCCTGGATTTAATCATTTGTTTTTATAATCCCAACAAACGATAAATATCTATTAATTTAAATATCTACTTTATTGAGGTGTAATTTACATTCAGTAAAGGGCACCAATTTTCATGATGCAGTTTGATGTGCTTTGACAAAGTAATGCACCCATGATAACTAGCATCCCAGCCATAATATAGCACATTGCCATCACCTCTCAAACTTCCCACAAGATCCCCTGCAGTCAATCCTTCATCCCCTGCCCCAGGCAACAATTTATCTGCTTTCTATCATTCTAGAGCAGTTAAACCTCATCTAGATTACAATAAAAATGGGAATTATATAGTTTGTACTCTGGCATCTGACTTCTTTCACTCAGCATAATTGTGAGCATCATTCATGCTGCTGTATATTCATGGTTTATTTAATTTAATTGCTGAATAGTATGCCATTATAGGGCTGTGCTACAATTTATGCTTCTATTTTCCTATTAATGAACGTATCATTGTTTCCAGATTTTTGCTGTTACGAATAACGTTGCTGTAAATATCATTCACTTAAAAGTCTTTCTGTGGGCATATGTTTGCATTTTCTTTCAGATAAATATCTAAAAGTAGAATTGCCAGGTCATAGGTACATATTATCGACATGATTTGTGACTATTAATGTTAACCTTGGTCATCTGGCTAAGGTAATATTTGCCGGGTAAAATTACTCTTTTTTCTCCCTTTCCATATTCTACTCTTTGGAAGAAAGCCACTCTTCACAGCTCATACTTAAGGGATAAAGACTGTGATTAATTTTTGTACATATACTTTTGGCCATATATTTGATATTTCACCCCTTAGAATCAGTTCCTATAAATGGAATGCTTGGTTTAACATTTGGGTCATCTTTAAAGATGCCATTAATAATTTTGCTACAAAATAATATAAAGTCAGAAATAAAAATGAAACACCACATAAATGTAGAAAGTAAGAGGGAAATATTTTCCTTCCTGTCATCCATAAGATTTTGGTGTATAGACTTTCAAATTCTATATGCACAGCCATTTGTACACAAGCATGTATGCACACACATATATGCACATACATACAAACACAGATCACTTTACACTTCATGCATGCTATACACACCTTCCACATGCCACACTTACAGGTGTATGAACATACATGTACGCACACACACTCGGTTTTAAAAACAGGGTTATGCAATTACTTTTTTACTTGCTATTAAAACAGTAGCACATTTACACTAAAGAGTGTAGCGCTTAAAGTATGGACTGTGGAGCTGCACTCTCTTTGTTTCAATCAAGACTTTGCCATTTGCTACCTGTGTGAACTTAGGCAATTTATTTAGCCTCTCATCTGAGATTTTTTTTATAGAGTAGTTAAGAGATGACTAAATTAGAATACACATAGAAATCTTAGAACAGTCACTCAATAAGTGCTCAGTAAATATTTTAGTAAGTGCTCAATAAATGTTTTATCTGTATTTCACTGTTATTGTTGTTATTGTTATTTTCATGTAATTACAAAGTAGCTTATCTCATCCTTTCCAATGACATCAGTGTTCCATTGTGTAGGTTTACTAAATTTATATAACGGATCTTTTACTGAGATGGATGGCTTTTTCTTTGTTTTAAACTAGATTTTTGAAATTAATGCCTGCACATTATTAAAAATAAACAGAAACTCAAAGCATACTAATTAACCTAAAAGCAAAACTCTTCACACTTTTCCACTCCCTAGAGTGACCTTTAAGGTTTCTGTATTTTAATTCTACTAATGGTAACCATTATAAGTTTAAATAATATACCTTAGTTTCTATTTCTCAGTACATCAGTTTAAGACATCCTATGCTGACTGTCCACTGTGAAAGATGACAATTTACTGCACTTAGCCTCTCACCTCCAGTTATCGAGAACACAAAGAAGGAAATTTACTCCTCCTCTTCTTTTAAACCTGCCTTCCATACAACAATGTCCCAAGCATACACAAGGGCATGGATTTTCTTTTTCTTTGCACATTTCTTTGCTTAGTCTAAGTCAGTGATGGCGAACCTATGACACGCGTGTCAGAGGTGACACACAAACTCATTTTTTTGGTTGATTTTTCTTTGTTAAATGGCATTTAAATATATAAAATAAATATCAAAAATATAAATCTTTGTTTTACTACGGTTTCAAATATCAAAAAATTTCTATATGTGACCTGGCACCAGAGTTAAGTTAGGGTTTTCAAAATGCTGACATGCCGAGTTCAAAAGGTTCGCCATCACTGGTCTAGGTCATACTGAGCTCCTACTGTTTCCTACATTGTTATTACTTACTAGTGGCCTGGAGAAAGAAATTTGTGCACTGGGGGGGAGTGTCCCTCAGTCCAGCCGGCACCCTCTCCAATCTGGTACCCCTCGGGGGATCCAACTGCCAGTATAGGCCTGATCCCTATGGGACATCCTTCTCACAATCTGGGACTGATGGCTCCCAACTGCTCACCTGCCTGCCTGCCTGCCTGATTGCCCCTACTGCTTGCCAGCCTGATCACCCCCTAACCACTCCCCTGCCAGCCCAATTGATGCCTAACTGATCCCCTGCCAGCCCAACGGCACAGTCAATTAGCATATTCCTTCCTTATTGGCTATGGGCGCCACCATCTTTGAGGACGTGGCAGTCAATTAGGGTATTTCCTCCTTATTGGCTGTGGGCGCTGCCATCTTTGTGATGGCATGAAGGTCAATTAGCATATTCCCTCTTTATTAGATAGGATCTTTATAGGGTTGTTCTGAGGACCAAATGAGAAAATTATTGCAGTTTTAAGCACAACACTTGCCTTATTGGCTATGGGCGCCACCATCTTTGAGGACGTGGCAGTCAATTAGGGTATTTCCTCCTTATTGGCTGTGGGCGCTGCCATCTTTGTGATGGCATGAAGGTCAATTAGCATATTCCCTCTTTATTAGATAGGATCTTTATAGGGTTGTTCTGAGGACCAAATGAGAAAATTATTGCAGTTTTAAGCACAACACTTGGCGTAGCATGAGGATTAAATAGTTGTTGCCTCATGTTATTTTGTGTATCATTTTATTTTTGCATCACCTTTTCATTTCTTTTTTATATTTTTCATTTCACTGACTTGTAGGAGCTATTTATAGATTTAGGTTATTGAACCTATGACATATATGTTGCAGTTTTCCCAGGTTTGTAGTTGCCTTTTATGTAACCATAGCTATTGCATTTCCATTATGGATTCTGCATTTGATGCTATGCTTAGAATTTGCCTTCCCCATTCCAAAATTATAGATATATGGTATCCCCCAAAATGTATACACATACTTTTAACAATTACAAAGTCATTATTTATTAAAATACATTTTCTTTTCATTTAACCAATATCAGCTATTAAAGTG
>NW_006282082.1:107264-110565 GCF_000327345.1 Myotis davidii | reverse complement strand
ATATATATATATATTCTTTCATTGCCTTATATTTATTTCAGTTAATTTTTAACATCTAGAATTTATGAATTAGAGAGATTAATTGTACATCCTTTTTCAATGGACAGCTAATTTTTCTATTTATTGAAATATCGATCCTCCTGCCACTGATTTGAAATGCCAATTTTGTTATATATGAATTTAAAACAAAGTGTGTTTTTTTGGTGTTTTTTTTTTTACTTTTCTATTCTTTTAAATTTTTGTCTGCTTCTTGTCATATCCATACTACTTTAATTCCTTATGTCTCTTGTAAAGCAAATGCACCCTTAGTACCATACTTTCTAATATCATAGTACTAATATGTCATTGGCATTTTGATTGCAGTTGCATTACATATATGCATAAACTTAGAATGAATTCTCATCTTTATAAAAATTTAGTCTTCCCTTAATCAATAAAGAAAAAAGAAATAAAAAATTTTAGTCTTCCCATCCAGAGACGCTGTGTTTCTTTTTATTTGTCCAATTCTACTGGTCTCTCCATCCAAATCTAAATGAAAAGTAAAATTCCCCACACCGATTGTGAAACACTCCTAGACCCATTTCAAGTTACTTTTTTTTTTTTACTTAAGCCTTTGCTTCACCAATGTCTCTGATTAAATGTAGTAGTAAAGTTCATGAGATCCTGAAGTCATTTAGAATTTATAGACACTGTTTTGTTTATTTAGTAGGTGTCCCATACATTTTAGTTTAATCTTGACTACAATATAACCTGTTCTATACTAGTACAATTTACCCTAAATAAAATGTGCTCTTTGGAAACTTGTACAAAGGATATCTTGTATATATTCAAGAGCAAAATAGAAATCAGAAAATGTGCATTCAAACTGTGATTCTGCTTTTGGTTCTCAATATGGTCTTGACAAGTTATTTAATCTCTCTGACTTTTAGGTATTCATTCATCTGTGGAGAATAAGAGGAAAGATTTTTAAAGTGAATAACTCACTGGGTTCTATAAATTATGATGTCCTATAGAAACATGTACTTTTATCTTTATTTTTCTCCACTTCTTATGAATAACTCTTTTGTGTGTGTTTGTTCCAATAAAGGTTTATTTATAAAAACAGGCTTTGGGCTAGATTTGGTCCATTGGTCATGCTGATCGCTCGTTTAAAGAAAAATTTTAAAACAAAGGTTTGCATAACCACCATTCAGGTTAAGAACACAGACAACACCCCAGATACCTCCTTCTGCTCCTCTTAGATGATAATTCCTAACTCCTTTATAGACACTTGTGGTAAACATTTTCTTGATTCTCTTAACAGCTTTGTCACCTATGTATGTGTTTCTAAATAGGATTACATATTTTCACCTGTTTCTGAATATTAGATAAATGGAACCATACATAATATATGCTTTCTTCCCCTTCTCCTCTCCCACCTCCATCTTCTTGGTTTACTTGTTTTATTTTTGTGAGATTCATTCACAAGCGTCTTTAGTTTTTCATATTATTACTGAACACTATTCCATTATATAAATAGACATTTTTATTTTACCCATTTAACTGCTGTTTGCAAATTGGGCTGTTTTCAGTTGGGGGCTATTGTAAATGGTGTCACTATGGATGTTTCACATATCCTTTGATACACAAGTGTATACCCTTAGGAGAGGAACGGTGGAATGGGCTGAACTATGTAGATCTTTAACCTCAGAAATGGCTTTCTTAACTGTTTGTATCCATTTACTCTCCCAACTTCAGTGAATTAAGGTTCCCACCCACCCATAGTATATGTGAGTTTCATTGCTCACATTCTCATCAACACTTTGTATTGTCAGACTTATTTTGCCTGACTGGTGAGTATGCAATTCTTGATCTTTTAGCACATTTAAGGTTTGTAAGACACAGTGGCATTACCTAATTTTTTGCATAGTACTTGTTCTAGTAAATTCAAGTAGACTTAGTTTAGGTAATACAAACATTAGAAAGGAATCTATAATAATAAAGGTGTAATATGCTAATTAGACAAGACTTCCTTCCAGACATCCTTCTGGACAAACTTCCAGTTGAACTGAGGTGGTGGGAGCTGAGACAGCTGCTGTGGCAGCACAAATTTCACGCATTGGGCCTCTAGGTAAAATATATTATTTTAAGATAAACTAAATATTCAAACAAATAAATACAGGTTGTACAACAGAGTAAAATAATTTCCTAAATAAAATATTTGTTATATACAAATTTCAGATTTATAATGTTTAGGTTCAGAAAGTATTTTTCAAAGTTAATATTTGTTTTGCTTTTGGGAACCTATGAGTTTTCGTTGTTGCAAAAGCCATGTGCCTTTTGAAGCAACAGTTCAGATGGTCAAATAGGTTTAGAGTAAATTGTTCATCATTAATTTCTCTCTTAAGCTATACTAGTTCCACTTATTGAACAATTCTAAAACTTTAAGGAATAAAATACCTATGTAGTAGCCAAGATGCTATTATTCAAACATTTGGTATGTACTTTACTTTGTTATTTATAAACTAGAGGCCCGGTGCACAAAATTCGTGCATGGGGGATGTCCTGCAGCCCAGCCTACACCCTCTCCAATCTGGGACCCCTTGAAGGATGTCCAACTGCCCATTTAGGCCCAATCCTGGTGGGAGGGGGCCTAAACGGGCAGTCGGACATCCCTCTCACAATCCAGGACTGCTGGCTCCCAACCACTAGCCTGCCTGCCTGCCTGATTGCCCCTAACCACTTCTGCCTGACAACCTGATCACCCACTAACCACTCCAATGCCAGGCTGATCAACACCTAACTGCTCCCCTGCCAGCCTGATTGCCCCTAACTGCCCTCCCCTGCAGGCTCAGTTGCCCCCAGCTGCCCTTTCCTGCAGGTCTGGTCCCCCCCAACTCCCCTCCCCCTGCTGGCCATCTTGTGGTGGCCATCTAGTGTCCACATGGGGGCAGCCATCTTTGACCACATGGGGGCAGCCAACTTGTGTGTTTGGAGTGATGGTCAATTTGCATATTACCTCTTTATTAGATAGGATGGAATCTAACCACTTCACAGACTATGTGAAACAAATTAAAAAATAAAAATTTAAATAGACATAAACTATAATTATAACACAATTAGCATTTCCCATTATTCTCTCTTGTACATAATCATCTTCAAATGTAGTGTAGCTACAGTTGTATGGTATCTTAATTTCCTTGAAACCTTTCAGATATTTGAATAAGTTAAAATTGTGATAAAAAAAAAAACTTGTGTTTAAGAATCTCACACAATATGGAAACAGGCATTATCTATATACTAGTGACCTGGTGCATGGATT
>NW_006282082.1:105292-107012 GCF_000327345.1 Myotis davidii | reverse complement strand
ACCTCAAGTGTTCTCTTAATAAAATCAAAGTCACACCCAAGTCTACATGACTCCAAAGGCCTTGTTCAGCTCCCTGGGTTGTACTTTGATGCAAAAATCAATAATTCTGTTGAAACCATCTAAATATGGAAGCTAATTGGATTATCTGGGACTCAGGCTTAGACTCTGGTTGGGTTTGTGCTATTTTCTGAGCAAAGACAAAGGAGAAAATCCTTACTCTGACATCTAAATATCCTGACTTTATAGTACCACAGTCAATGCTTTCAGATACCTGGATGTTTGGATTTAGGTAATAAACCCTTACCTTTTATTTATATACTAGTGACCTGGTGCATGGATTCGTGCACATTGAAAGGAAATTAATTATAAGGTGTCCAGTGGGGCAACACTGGGCAAGACGGGCCAGGCATGCACTGGAGCTAATGTCCTGCATTCCCTCCATGCTGTCTGCAGAGTGAGTGGGGTCCCTCTTCCAGGTGAGGTCCCTCAGCCTGACCTGTGGGGATCAGGCCAAAATCGGTTCTCTGACATCCTCCAAGGGGTCCCGCAGTGCGAGAGGGCACTCTGCAAAGTTGCTGTCATACAGGGTGTGGAACATAAATGCAAGTGTGCAGTAAACCAGATACAGGGCTGACAGTGCCCCAGCAACAACATAATCCATGGCTGAAGGTGGAATCACATGGCCCCGCAAGGATCAGAAGTGACCACAGCTAGGCAGCTCCTGCATTTGGTGTCTGCCCCCTCGTGATCAGTGTGCATCATAGCAACTGGTCAAACGGTAGGAAGGTCACTTAGCATATTAGCCATAGATAGATAGATAGATAGATAGATAGATAGATAGATAGATAGATATCATAAGCATGTTTATATATTTACTAGAGGCCTGGTGCACAAAATTTGTGCACTCAGGGGCGGTGCGTCCCTCAGCCCGGCCTGCACTCATTTGCAGTCCAGGACCACTTTGGGGATATCCACCTGTTGACTTAGGCCCACTCCCCGGGGGATCAGGCTTAAGCTTGCAGTGAGACATCCTTCTGGCAATCCCTCAGCCTGACCTGTGGGGATCAGGCCAAAATCGGTTCTCTGACATCCTCCAAGGGGTCCCGCAGTGCGAGAGGGCACTCTGCAAAGTTGCTGTCATACAGGGTGTGGAACATAAATGCAAGTGTGCAGTAAACCAGATACAGGGCTGACAGTGCCCCAGCAACAACATAATCCATGGCTGAAGGTGGAATCACATGGCCCTGTGAGGAATCAGGCTCCCTCCACTCTGGATTTGGGGTGCTTTTGCCAAGTGACTACAGCTAGGCAACTCCTGCATTGGGTGTCTGCCCCCTCGTGATCAGTGTGCATCATAGCAACTGGTCAAACGGTAGGAAGGTCACTTAGCATATTAGCCATAGATAGATAGATAGATAGATAGATAGATAGATAGATAGATAGATATCATAAGCATGTTTATATATTTACTAGAGGCCTGGTGCACAAAATTTGTGCACTCAGGGGCGGTGCGTCCCTCAGCCCGGCCTGCACTCATTTGCAGTCCAGGACCACTTTGGGGATATCCACCTGTTGACTTAGGCCCACTCCCCGGGGGATCAGGCTTAAGCTTGCAGTGAGACATCCTTCTGGCAACCAGGGAGCACTCGGGGGATGTCCGACTAAAGGCTTAGGGCCCCAAGGGTCGGGCCTAAACTGTTAGTTGGACATTCTTACTGCT
>NW_006282082.1:103354-103918 GCF_000327345.1 Myotis davidii | reverse complement strand
TCGCGTTTTTCATTAGCTGCTAAATCGCCCCTGTGGCTGCAAACCTGTTGTGCCTGACTCAGCCAGTGGGGAGCTATGGGAGATGTGCAGGGACAGGGGAAGGGGGAGGGGGGCCCGGCCTGCAGAGAGGGTCAGTGGTGCCTGCCCGGCTGTCTCAGAGGATGTGGCTTAGGTTAGGTCCTGTCCTTTGGCGACTTTAGGAGAGGAGGCCGAGTCCTCCACTTCCCACTTTGACTCAGGGGTGGAAGTTCTCCTTGCTCTCTGGCCTCATAACTCAATGGATCATAGTGGGATGATGCAGGCAGGCGGCTTCTGTGGCTGCACACAGGCATGGGCTGGTGGCTTCTGCAGCCGCACATGGGCGCAGGCCTGCAACCCGGGACCGGATCAGGTCACAGGCGGCAGCAGGAGGCTTTTGTGGCTGCACATGCTCTGGGCAGGCAGCTTTTGTGGCTGCACATGCTGTGGGCAGACAGTTTCTGCAGCTGCACATGGGCGCGGGCAGGCAGCTTCTGGGGGGTCGGGGTTGCTGCCAGGCCTGCTCCCAGGCCCTCCCGCCCTCCG
>NW_006282082.1:93426-102890 GCF_000327345.1 Myotis davidii | reverse complement strand
AGCCACCAGCCCCAGGAGTCCCTTGTTGCAGCCTGGCCTGCGCCCTGGCCCTCCCGCCCTCCAATAGCAGGGCGCAGGCCCTCCCGCCCTCCGATCGCCATGGTAATCACTGGGCGCAGGCCAGCCTGCAACCTCAACCGGCTTTCTGATGGCGATCACTGGCTGAAGGCGGCCTTTTCTACCCCCCAGCTCTTGCCTGCTGCCTGGGTTGATGATCACCATTCTTCAGTCTTTCCCCTTTCGCCTCCCAGCATTGCGGGTACATATGAAAATCAACCGCCATCTTTGTTGGTGGTTAACTGACATCTTGGCTGGCAGTTAATTTGCATATCGCCCTGATTAGCCAATGGGAAGGGTAGCGGTCGTACGGCTAATTAACATGTTTCTTTTTTATTTGAAAGGATACTATAACTATAAATATATATTTTCATGTATGAACTCATTGAATCATGAACACTGTGTTATTTATAATGTGTTTTCACAGGGCTTTTATCTAGAAAAAAGTTGAATTTGTATTGCTACTGCTTAACTCATGGTTCTCCCACACCTTGTTGAAATAAAATGATGGACAAGTGCTTAATAAAGTTTTACAACATCTTATATAATAAAGAGGTAATATGCAAATTGACCCTCACACCCTCTCACAAGATGGCCACTCCCATGTGGTCACAAGATGCCACCCCCATGTGGTCATAAGATGGTTGCCACAAGATGGCCAGCAGGGGAGGGCAGTTGGGGGCAACCAGGCTCAGGCTGCAGGGGAGTGGTTAGGGAGTGATCAAGCTGCCAAGCAGAAGTGGTTAGGGGCAATCAGGCAAGCAGGCAGGCAAGCGGTTGGGAGCCAGCAGTCTGAGACTGTGAGAGGAATGTCCTACTGCCTAAACCGGCAGTTGGACACCCTCTGTGGGGTCCCAGATTGGAGGGTGTGCAGGCTGGGCTGGGGTCCCAGATTGGAGAGGGTGCAGAGGGTGCAGAGGGACACACCCCAGTGCATGAATTTCATGCACTGGGCCTCTAGTAATGCATATAAATTACTTATGTTCCTCTTATTAAAGACTAAAGTATTTGAGACAACACGTAAAATGTTATTTTCTGATTCTCACTTTAATATGAGTATTTGAACCTTTAAAATATTATTGATTTAATATGTAATCTTAGGTAGAGTGACTTTGGGAAGAATTTCTCTTAAAAGGAGTAGAAGGTGACAGAATTTTTGTCTGGCATTATTACAATAATTTTCCAAAATTTCAGTTATTTTGATTGTGTAGATTTATTTTGTGAAGCTGATACCATTTTAATTAACCAAATTATTGATTCATTAACAAGAAAGATGCAAAAGAAAAGCCAGAGATTATAGGCATGCCATTTGTGCCAGAAAGCTGCGGTTTAACATTCATCAGGTCTGTTCCCCAGAGATCTAAAAGGAAAGGCCTGGACAAAGAATGGATAGATATATGACCAGTAAGATCTGAATGATAAAGGAAAGGTCATTACCTGTTGGTCACACCAGGGAGAAGGTCATTGGCCAGAAGAGGTGTGGCTACTGCAAGGGCTTGAATTCTTAGATGTATAAGCTCCTGAATGAAGGGAGTTCTCTCTCTTGGCCTTCTCTCTTGCTGCTCATGCCTGACACCTGGTTTGTGGGGCTCTCACACTCTGCACTCACCCACATGACCCACAGCCATGCGGACCCCACACACAATGGACTGATGGACTGGAACTAGTCTGAATCTATGCCAGGCTCAACTGCACCATGAAACAGAAACTTTGAACACTGGCCTTGCTTCCAACTTACTGAAGTTCCAGCTGCACATTTTGTTGGACTGGTTTAAAGGAAATGGGACTTTAGAAACTGAGGGATAATACATTCATGAAAATAAAAATCACTCATTCTCCCATGCAAGTCTTAGAAAATTATTTTTCTCAAGCTATCATAAGAACCCTACTCCCACTAGCATCTGAGAAATTCCACCCATGTAACAAAGCTTGTATTCTAAATCTATATCTGTATGACAATAGTCTAATTGTATTAGAGCTTTTTTTATCCACACCTAATGATATCTTTTTATTGATTTTCAGAGAGGAAGAAAGATGGAGAGGGAGAGAGAGAGATTGGATGGCTGCCTCTTCTACACTTTTGGGTTGGGGTTTGAACCTGCAACCTAGGTATGTAACCTGACCAGGCATCAAACCCACAACCTTTGGTGTATGAGATGATTATCCAACCAACTGAGCCACCCAGCCAGGGCTATATTGGAGCTTTTAATTTTTAAACCAATTTTTTAGGGTTTGTCCTACAGCTTTGTGCTTTAATATTATACTGCAGGTCAAGTTACAGAATTGGAATGGACCGATTGGACTTTTTTGCTTGTTTTATACCTTATTATACTGCTCTTTCATTAAATGAAGGAGTAGGGAATATAAACAGGTGGAGAAGATGCAGGAGCAGCTATAAGTCAGGAAGCAAGCAGAAAGGAATCAAAACATACATGGTGGATTTTAAATGAGGAAAATTAAAAGAAGGCTGAAAAGAGACTTTGTAGGGAGCCAATAAGATAAAAACTTAATAATGACAGAAAATGAAGACATAAAACAGAGAAATAAATCAAACATTTTATTTTTTTTAAAAATATTTTATTGATTTTTACAAAGAGGAAGGGAGAAAGAGATAGAAACATTGGTGAGAGAGAAACATCAATCAGCTGCCTCCTGCACACCTCCTACTGGGGATGTTTTCCCCCAACCAAGGTACATGCCCTTGACCAGAATCGAACCTGGGACCCTTCAGTCTGCAGGCCGACGCTCTATCCACTGAGCAAAACTGATTAGGGCTAAATCAAACATTTTAGCATAATTATTTAGGTAGCTCATTATTGCCAAATAATATTTGAAGTATTTGTTTCTTAAACAAAATTTTTGTTCCATCAAATGGAACAAAATTCCATTTGATGTGTTAGGATTAATGATGAGTGACATAGAAGTTGTTTCTCAAAAGTAACATAATTTTGCACTCTGAAAGACTACTGTAAACTATTTTCCGCCTACTCACTCATTTCTTCATGAAGCTACACTTTAATTAGTATACTTTTCACTAATTATTTTATAATGACTACATTTTCTCACTAAAATCAAAGGGGTATTCCTTTTAAGTATTTTTTTTTACTTCAAAACAAATATTTTTGTGAATTTTTGAAAATTTTCTTACACAAATAAGCTGTCCTATATCATGCTGGTTTATATTTTATACCAGTGCGTCAGTTCATTATTAATGAAAATACTTTTATAATTTTAAGTTTGGTTGGAAGCCTCTCTTTAATTATCTAGACTTGTTTTCATCATTTCTGCATAGTAAGACTACTGGCATTACACTGGACCAAAAAGAAAGCAACTCATAATAGGAAGATGTATGGTTCAGTAAAAAAGAAAGGATGTTTTTTTCCATCAATGCCTGCTACTAAGATTTAGCAATTAAAGGGTGACATTACTGCTCATCACTATATCTGTTGTAGCCCTATGCGTTCCTATACTCCCACATCAGAGTAGAAAAAGTCAGCCCCTTGTGAGGCCCCATTTCATTTTAATTTGGTTTTACTTGTATAAGTTTTCTCTTTTTATCATTCATATGTTTCCACAGTTCTTTTTTGGTTAGTTTATTTAGTCCTTAAATCAGTGATGCCGAAACTTTTGAGCTCAGCGTGTCAGCATTTTGAAAAACCCTAACTTAACTCTGGTGCTGTGTCACATATAGAAATTTTTTGATATTTGAAACCATAGTAAAACAAAGACATATTTTTGATATCTATTTTATATATTTAAATGCCATTTAACAAAAAAAAAATCAACCAAAAAAATGAGTTCGCGTGTCAACTTTGACACGTGTGTCATAGGGTCGCCATCACTGCCTTAGATAGTGCATTTAACACAATGTGCATGCTCTGTCAGGTTTTATTCTTAGCACTTTACAGATATTCACCATTATGCCTTATTTCGAATAACGCTGCTGGACAGTATCTCATTCTTATTATGGTACTAACACTGTGTGGTTCCATCAATAACTTCTGTGATAGATCCTTATTTACTAAGGACATTATCAGGTGCATAAAGAAGAGAGGCAGAATATAAGATAGAAAATAATAGGGGTGTTTTCTAGTTGTTCAATGAATAATACCTACCTCTGTAAGACTGGAGTCGCTCAAGGGATTAGGCAGACACAGCAAGCAAGTAAGAGGGGAGTTTATTAGAGGAAATGGGGGGATGGAGCCAATTGGGGAAGATTATGTGTCAAAACCACAAGGTGTGGAGGCTGGGGGATGTAAGTGTTCTAGTCTGATTAGATGGAGTTCGTTGTCCTTCAACCTGATTAGTGCTGGCTGTTGAGGCTGTGGGCCGTAAGTGGCCATTGTTATCGTTGGCCTGCTGTCTTGCCTTCAGTGCAGCTGCTTCCTGTTGAGCAGGATAGGGTGACTGCAGGCTGTTCCACAAAATGAGGCTGGGGTCACTTCCTCGCTTAGGACTTTCTAGTCTGCCAGTGTCAAATGTTCTCTGCTGGCCTGTCAACCTCTACTTTGCCTGTGATGTATATAAGGTACTGATGAGGATAATCTATACTAATAAAAGGGTAATATGCTAATTAGGGTGTACATCTTCTGGATATCCTTCCGGACGTCCTTCCTGACAAAGTGGGGCCAGAGGGAAGCCGCCGGGTCTTGCAAGCCTGCCGTCATTACCAGAGGAAACCTGCCCAGGTCCCAGGGTGAGCTGCTCCCACATCTACAGTGCCCTGGACCAGAGGGTCCGCAAGATCAACCTGGTCAAGTTCACCCACGGCAAGTGCTCCACCTCATTGTGACTGACCTAGTGGCCCAGGGCCTGGACATCCCACTGCTGGACAGCATCATCAACATCAACTTCCCAGCTGAGGGCAAGCTTTTCTTGCACCACATGGGTTGTGTGGTTGGGCTGGCCAAAGTGGCACAGCCTACTCCTTGTTGCCCCAGATAAGGTCTCCAATCTGCTGGACCTGCACCTGTTTCTGGGCCATGCCCTCACTTTCACCCCCCCTTCCCCCACGAGGAGCCCTCAGGTGCAGTGGGCGTGGATGGCGTGCTGGGCCGAGTGCCACAGAGTTTGGTGGATGACGAGGACTGCAGCCTGTGGAACACCCTGGAGGCGTCACTGCAGCTGCGAAGCCTGGGCTGTATGGCTGACAATGCCCAGCAGCAGTATATGTGCTGGTGGCCTGCGCCCTCACCAGAGTCCACCAAATGGGCCAAGGAGCTGGACCTCACGGGGCTGGGCTTCGATGAGGAGGAACTTCAGCGGCTGGGGCTGGTGGACAGCATTAAGCAGTACTGCTCACGAGCAACCATCTTTGAGATCAATGCCTCCAGCCAGGACTGGAGCAGCCAGGTGATGCAGCCAAGCAGCAGAAAGACTGCAAGGTCATTGCCAGATTCCAGCAGGGCTGGGCAGGAGCAGCAGGAAGGCAACAGGCAGAGCAGCCTGGGAAAGAAGAGGAGGAGGAGGAGAAAGAGGAGGAAGAGGAGGAGGAGAGTGTGGAGGACATCTTCACAGAGGCTGTGGGATGGAAACAGCAGCAGCTAGGACCTGAGCAGGGAGCCAAGAAGTGAAGGAGGAAGCCCGGCTGCTCTACTACGATTTCTATGTCCCCTATAGGCCCAAGGACTTTGACAGTGAACAGGGCCTGAGCGTTGGTGTGGACAGGGGTGCCTTTGAGCAGCAGGTGGCTGGCACTGTCCTGGACCTGATGGAGGATGAGGCCCAGAACCTGACCAGGGGCCAGCAGCAGCGTAAGACAGACCAGAAGAATAAGTGGTTTCTGGGACAGTCAGGACAGGAGGACAAGAAGAAGATCAAGACAGAAAGTGATCACTAAATCAGCATTTCCTACAAGTGGGACCTCTACCAGAAGTGGAAGCAGAAACAGAAAATCGCCATATGTTCAACACCTGAGCCCCAGTGGGCTGCCAGCAGTTGGCCATGTCGGAGGCTTTGTTTTGGACGGATCCAGTCAGGGCATGTGCAGGAGGCAACCAATTGATGTGTCTTTCTCACATCCATGTTTCTCTCTCTGTCTCTTGACTTCCCTTCTACTCTAAAAATCAATGAAAAATGTCCTCAGGTGAGGATTAACAAAAAAAAAACAATATGCATACATACACACATATACAAAAATATATGGATATTAGGGGACTGGAGGGCAGGGCATCCTTCCAGACAAAGCCACAGTGGCAGGGGCCAAGGGAGAGCCAGTTAGGAGTGACTACGTCAGCAGGGGAGGGCAGTTGGGGGCCATCAGGCCATAGGGATCATGCCTAAACTGGCAGTAGGACATCCCCTGAGGGGTCCTGGATTGGAGAGAGTACAGGCCTGGCTGAGGGGCCTTCCCCCCATGCACAAATTTTGTGCACCGGGCCTCTAGTCTATATATGTAAAAGCCTAAGTGACCATTATGACCGAACAACTGGTCAACCAGTCACTATGATAGTCACTGACCACCAGGGGGCACCACGCTCGATGCAGGAGCTTCCCCCTGGTGGTCAGGGTGCTCCCACAGCCAACCATCTGTGGTCCCTCCCCTTGGCTGGCCAACCTCCCACGGTCCCTCCCCCTTTCTGGCCAGCCTCTGATAGGTCTCGATTGCCAGCTAGGCCGAGGGATCCCACCCACGCACAAATTCATGCACTCAGCCTCTAGTATTAATATTGATGGTTACCATTTAGACAATACTTCATGTTTTAAGAATTTTACATATATTATCTAGGATCCTGACGACAACCCCATGCAATCTAGTTACTATTATCTCCAATTAAAAAAGAGAAAATTGGGGCTCGAAAAGGTTAAGTAACTGGGGTTTTAATCCACTAGGGTAGGCTCCAAAGCTTATGCTTCTTCCATTTATACTAGGAAGGATTTGATGGATATTAAAATTGAGGTACCTAGAAAAACCAACATTTATTGAGTGCCAATCCTAAACTTACATTTTTCTCAATTAACCTCTTGAGAGCTTATGTGCTAAGCATTGGTGACTTGCCAAGATCACCTCTGTGGGGCCAGAGCCAGATGTCTAAAGCAGACCTATCTGATTTCAAATCTTGGTAGTGTTTCAACTATGTAAGAGTCTCACAAAGGGAGGTGGTACATAATATGAATTAAGTGATCTATGGAAAAACTTTTATTTAAAAAGTTACACTTTTATTTTAAACTAGAGGCCCGTTGCAGGAAGATCCCTGCAAGAATAGGGTTTCCAGTGGCTGGAGCCAAGCAGAGATGGGAGCGAAACCAGCTGAGGCAGGCTTCGCTCCCACTCCGAGCTGCTCCAGCTGGGTTTCCCCTCCCACTGCCAGGCGCTGTGGCGGGTTTCCTCTCCAGCTCCCAGGCGCTGTGGCGGGTTTCCCCTCCCTCTCCCAGGCGCTGTGGCAGGTTTCCTCTCCTGCTCCATTCTGGGCCAGCTTTAGCTCTGAGGCCTCGGCTGCTGAAAACAGGTTTTTGGCCTTTGTTTACCGGCTGTATTTGATACAATGTTGCGGTCCGGCTGGCTGAAGCTCCCCTGAGTAAAGCAGGTTTCTGGGGTTTTTTTTAGCTTCTTTATTCGCAACATAGTTGCTTAGGGTTGCAGCTGAGAGGCCAGCAAGTCAGGCGGGGAACATTGTAGTCCTCCGTCACTGAAGCAAGCAAGCCTCCCTGTTCACATCAGCTGCCTGGCTACCTGCCGCCATCTTGGCTGCCAGTTAATTTGCATATCTCGCTGATTAGCCAATGAAGAGGGTATCGGTCGTACGCCAATTACCATTTTTGTCTTTTATTAGATAGGATGTGCCAGAGCTATTTTCAAAGTATAGAAAATGGAGTCACGTTTCTCTAGAGTCTGAATTGGATGTGGTGGTGAGTGAACCTATATTGCTACAGTGACTGGCAGCAGAGCAAGGTTGTTTCCTTTTCTTGGGAGACAATGGCAGGTATGAAAGCCATTAAAGAATAAAATTTGAAATGAGGAACTGAGGCTGAAACATGTTGTTTTCCTCTGGGCAGGATGCAAAGGTGATTTCCCAGGTCCTTGTCCAGGTGAATTAGAAGAATGAAGCCACAGACAAAAGGTGGTATAGGAAAAGGTAGAAATTTTTGGGAAACAAGCACAGACTCCCATGTGGGGAGGGGGAGAGAGACCCACTAAGTGCCTCTTTCTAAGGCTTATAAAGGCTGCAGTTCTTTGTGTCCTGATATCCCCTCTGATTGGTCATTATAGCAGCTTCAGAGTTCACACCCCATGTGGGGTCCCCCTCCTTTTCTCCCTTTTTTTTCTACTCCCTATGGCTTTCCCCTTTATTTTGTGAATGACTGTATTCCTCTCCCTTTCTTCTGTGAATGAGTGTCTTCCTCTCTCTTTAGTCTGTGAATGAGTGTCTTCCTCTGCCTTTATTCTGTGAATGAGTGCCTTCCTCTCCCTTTATTGTGTAAATGAGTGTCTTCTGCTCCCTTTCTTCTGTGAATGTATGCCTTTTGGCAGCTCCCAGCCCCCTAACTTTGCAGCCCTGCAGTTCTCCCCCATGAACCCCCTAATACCTAAAACTCCACAAACCTGCCTGTTGTATCCCTTAAAACTCCTTTTCAAATTCAACTGTGTAAATTTGAAGACCTAATTGGCTTTACCCACTGGTTCTGGAATGAAGCAGCGTCCTATCTGGGAAAGAAGCTAGTAAGGAGCTCTGAGGATCTATACAAAATGGAAGACTTTTCTATGCAGAAATGGGAGAGGGACTAACAAAGGGAGTATTATTTCAGGCAAGATCATCTTCCCTTAGGGCAAGACTAGAGTCTCTCAGGAAGATTACCTCACTAGTGCTGACCAGGAAATTCCAAGCTGACTGGTTAAGAGTACATTCTTGGGAAAGGCTGAGACTGCTCTGAGGTTAGGTACTAAGTCTGGGTTTGATGACATGAGCTTAACACAAATGACTCCATTTTTGTCAGGGCCAGCCTGACAAGGTTGAGCCGGGCTGAGGTAGGGAGGTGGGAATTGAGAAAAGAAAGAAAGACAGGAAAGCAGGATAGGGAGGACTCCAGTTCTCGATGATGAACTGAAGCTACTTTATTAGCCACACAATCCTATTTATACACAACACACTGAATAGGAGGTCTGTCAAGAGGAATGTATTCTTTGTTCCTCTTTATCTCTAAGGGAGAGACATAGCAGAAGAACAAGTTCTCAGTACAGCATATCTCAGTAAATAGTTACAGACTTCTTGGTAAGCTATGAAAGGCTGTTCTTATTCTACAAAGGTTGCTCTCATTCTACCGATAATCGCCATCCAAACAAGTCTGGGAAAACTGTGTGGGTAAGGGTCCCAGCCTTGCTAGCCCCTTCAGGTGCAAGGACCTTGCCAGCTTACATCTGGCCCCCAACACATTTTGAGCTTAAATATGGCTCTTTTTTAACAAAGGCA